>NC_059227.1:29469120-29654120 GCF_020615455.1 Coregonus clupeaformis | reverse complement strand
GATACCTCTCTTTCCCGTTGGGAAAAACAGATTGACAATTTTTATGTAATTATTGGTAACTTTCAGCTGTTCAATTATTCCAATTTAACAGGATATAATTGGCTAAATGTCCCCCAGCGCTAAGAAATTTGATATCCTAACATCGCTTTAAGGGACTATCCGAAGCCAGCATAAGATGGTCACTGCGAAGCTGATACAGTATATTTCATTTTCATGAGAGAAAAATAAATAAATCATACAAAATTATCTTGCATCGGGGGAATCATCTCCGAAATGCTGAAAAGACTCATTCACTTGAATTCACTTGAGATTGAGTGTCACTTCTAGGTATGAAATGAAACATGATTGTGAGAAATACAAAAATGAGAGGAGTGTGGAGGTAAATGCGAGGCCTGTGTAGCATAAAAAATCACTCTCACAGAGGTGAGGGTGAAATGGCAAGCATGTCGAATGGGAGCGCATGTGAGAGCATCGGCAGACTTGTCAGGACAACAGATTGGGGATTATTATTTTTTTGCTCTTAGGAAGTGGAAAGCACCACAGTGTGGAGATGATTGTCTACTGTCTACAGCGGAAAAATAACCTACACCAACCCAAAGAGGAAACCTTCTGCAACCAACATTCAGAGCAACCAATTGGAAAGGGCTTATGAGATATTTAAGACATACAACACAAGCAGTGTGCACGTGTAGAGGCACACAGTTTACCCCGTATATATCCTTTCAATGGATAAAGGAGGCCCAGGAGATGAAGAAGAGTGATGAAATACATGAGTTACTGACATACAACCACATGCACACAGATAGAACACAGGACACAAAGTGCAGCATTCTTTTTTCAAATAACACCGCTTTTGGTCATCATGACTTTGGTTTGGAGAGTGTTTCGAAGCATGTTTGAGCTAGTCAATGGCAATGGCAATTGGTTCTGAGCGATATGCGTTTTCACTTGAAAAAAGGATACTGCATCTTTAAAACACTACATAACTAATCAAGGACAAGTGCACTCATTGTATTTTGGGTTTGTTTGTTTCTGTTTTGTTGTTGTTGTTGTTGTTTGTCTGTTTACTTACAGGTAATATGAGTAAGAATAGTAGCTCCTCCTGGTACGCAAATCAGAGACAGCAGGATAAAGAAATATTGGTGAATGCAAAGTGTGAATCAGTCGGATCAACAAAAGCAGAAAAAAGTGCAAGACAACAAAATTAAATCTATGAATTAACTTCCTAATGTTAGAATTTCATTTTTACATGCATTCAAATTGAGCTGCATGCAGTTTTATGTTCCAGTGTAATTGAAGATAGTGTGCAAGAAAATTATTTTAATTACAAATATGCAAATAGTTCATATTTTGTTCTGGTTGAATTTGGAATTGGGCGGAATCATTAATGTCATGCATTAAATACTGTCTCATTCACATGGACAGTCAGACAGTCTTAAGATTGACTGTTGGTGTTATGGACTCACAAAACTATTATCATTAGATTTAGGCTATGGTGTTACATATGAAAAGAAAAGTATTGACAAGCATCGTGGATAAACACAGCTGCAAAACAAATTGCGCCATACTAAAGAACAAGCTTCTTGCTACCTGGAAAACAAGCAATGTCATGGACCACCATTTTAAAGATGCAGTATCTTTTATAGGTTCAGTTCAATAAGGGAACCACAGATTCATTATTGTATTAGATCAATGAGATGTGTCTTGCCCATAAGTATTGATCTCCTCAGTAACTAGTGTTTGTAATGTAATCATCAGATATCAACTTTCCTAAATGAAAATGAAAATAAATGTGTAATTGAAGATAGTGTGCAAGTAAAATGAAAATAAAAGAAGCATACAAATGTTGCCACTGCATTTATGTTTTGGCTTCAACCTCGATTGTTTCCGTGCAAAGCAACTACGAGATTCCAATATCCACTTCATTAACTTGTATTAAACTGGGTGGTTCAAGCCCTGAATGCTGATTGGCTGACAGCTGTGGTATATCAGACCGTATACTACGGGTATGACAAAACATTTTTTTACAGCTCTAATTACATTGGTAACCAGTTTATAATAGCAATAAGGCACCTCGGGGGTTTGTGGTATATGGCCAATATACTACGGTTAAAGGCTGTGTCCATGCACTCTGCGTTGCGTCGTGCTTAAGAACAGCCCTTAGCCGTGGTATATTGGCCATATACCACACCTCCTCGGGCCTTATTGCTTAAGTATATCATTGAGTTCTACTCTACTGGTCACCTGATTTCGGAAGAAAAGAAACTCGGTGCAACTAACAAGAGGAAGAGAGATTGAGACACAGTGTGTGTGTGAGAGAGAGAGAAATAGACCTCTAATTATCTGTAGAATAGACCGACTGAGAGGATGTCTAGTTGATTACTACACCTTGTTGACTATTACACCAACACCATTAACTACATTCAAGACATCCACAACACGTTAAGCTAACTAGTTCCAAAACAAAATCCATATTTTATTGATTTTCACAAGCTTTCTCTTTACTTTGGGGACAAAGGGACATTAGTCATATTTCAGAATTCAATTACCATCAGTACTTTTAATCCATTCCAATGGGATTAGGAGTTTATGGCTCATTAGCACTCAATGTGCCCTATCGCTCCAAACACCAGTCCTTTTTCAGGCTGAAATTACAAACCAGGAAGCCATCCAAAAACTCAAAAGCAGGCGCTGCAATTAATGCCAATGGCTTATATGAAAAGCATTCAATGAAATGAACCCCCTCCCACCTCTCTGAAAAATATTCTAAACCACAGGGAATAGATTCTATTACAAAACATGAAATACTGTGCAACTACAATAGTACACCAACACCAAACCAACACAAACCAATTGTTTGTAATACTGAACAAAGGGGTTTGAATATGCCAGACTTACTGTAGCATACTTAACTATAATTCAAAAGTCACTCCTTTAGTTTTGATCCAGAAGAGCATCGATGAAAAGTAACTTTCTTTCAATATCAGAGAAAGGGAAACTTTGTTATTATCACTCAACCCATGTCTGTCACTCATGACCAGGGAGAAAAGACTCACTTTATAACCTGACCTTTTCCTTTTATCTCCACAAAGCAAGCCTGGACCAGCTCCACTAAATCAAAAATACCCGGTGAAGAAAATGGAGGAGAAAAAGCGTGAGGGAAGGGAAAGAGGGGGAAAGAATGGAGCTAAGGAATGACCTGTGGCAGAATGAGATTTGGCAGAATGAGATTTCTCTGAAGTTGAAAGGTTATGGATCGGGGTATGGAAGGGGGATGGCAGGGGAAATTAGGAGGGAGACGGCTGTAAATGAGCAGTGGTCGTTAGGAACGATGCCCTAATTGGCAGAACATCTACAGAGACACAGAGGATGCTCTGCCAATTAAGATTCATTTGAAATCCTCACTCATCAGCAGTCACAGGCACCGCTTGACTGTCCAACACTGTGAACAGAACCACAACGTTACAGATATCTCTATCAGGAACAGGTGTATAAACACCTCTCATTCATCAATCTCATTCAAATACACTTCTCCTGAACCCTACAGATGATAGGCACTAATGTCATTCAAGTTCATTGGGATGTGTTTGTTTAACCTGGATGATTAGATATTGTGTAGCTCACTTCTGTGTAAATCTAACCTGAAAACACATTGGTTGAAAAAGCTTTCATCAATGACCCATGCATTGTATGTGGGTGTCAGAATCTTTGTTAAATATGTGAGATAACAAATAAGTATATTCTTACTTACAGTACATGGTAATAGGGTTCTATAGGGTGAATTTCAAACAATCATTCTGCTAAATGGCCACACGATGGTGCCATGTGTCATACAAAGAGAGAGAAAGGGTGTGCAGGGTAACGGCTCCTCTCCACACATCACACATCGTTCCTGCTAAACCTGATCAGCATGTAGAGATGTGCTCCGACTGAGGATAAGTTATTTATTTTTTCCCTTTAAAACAATATCAATTTCTTTCCAAAGCATTCATCACAGGTGCTGGAGACAGTTCAGTTTGCCAGTGTTCATTATAAAACCTTATCTGAAAAACTGAACAAAATCAATAGGAGGATCACAAAGTAATTACAGCACGACATAATTTGCTCTCTCAAGGCCCCAGACTCACCCTGATCTCTGCAACCTGCCTCCTTTGCATGACCCCAACTGAGTGTGAGTGTGTGTGTGTGTGTGTGTGTGTGTGTGTGTGTGTGTGTGTGTGTGTGTGTGTGTGTGTGTGTGTGTGTGTGTGGACATGTTTAATTATACTTGTGGGGACCAGAAGTACTCACAAGAATAGTAAACAAACAAACAAACATTTGACCAACTGGGGACATTTTGCCAGTCCCCACAAGGAAAAATTATATTTCTAAGGGTTAGGGTTAGAATTTGTGTTAGGGTTAGAATTAGGTTTAGGAGTTAAGGTTAGGTTTAGGGTTAAGTTGATGTTTTGGAGTTAAGGTTAGGGTTAAGGTTAGGGTTACGGAAAATATCATTTTGAATGGGAATCAATTGTGTGTCCCTACAAGGTTAGTAAAACAAGTGTGTGTGTGTGTGTGTGCGTGCGTGTGTGTGTGTGTGTGTGTGTACACACCTGACTGACCAATTCTTCGTAGTAAAGCCTCCATGACTAAAAAGAAAAGTAGCATTTAGACAACATCAAAGGTTTCGGATTGTATATTAGCCCATAACCTTCCAAAATACAGTCCATTCCCCCATAACTTGTCCAAGTAGGGAAATGTTTATGAATACTAACAGAAAAGTATAGTAGAGTAAAATGTTATGTTGAGCTTGGACTTAATCAATTCCACTAACAGTTAATCCTAGATAGCACAGGAATTAATATAGGCTCAATCCACTGTCTGCATCAGTAGTTATCTATTAGGAATAGCTGGGACCTGTTAGTTAGCCAATTATTGACTTTGATGAATTTAGATGGTCACCATAGTCAAATCCTACAAAATAAAGGCCAGGAAAGATACATATAGCTATACTGTACCAAGCAGTAAACAATATTCTGAATAAGTTTTGAATGAAGCAGCTCCAAGCATTACTGAGTGGGATGAGGTAAGCGAGTGACAAAATGAATGAACTTGAGGCAAGCACAAACTGAGCACAGCTCAATATTGTTGTTACAGTATGTATCCTGAATGCAACCCTCAACAAAAAGCTGTCCACTTTTTTTTGTAAAAACAGCATAAAAGCAGCAATCTTAATAAGCTGCAGTGAAAAACCACAGTAAAACACATCGGAATACCTATTAAAGTATAAGACACCTCTCAAAGACTTCAAAGAAATGTTCCACTTCTCAGCAAAGCAAAGTCTATTAGCATTGTTCACCACTGGTATGCACTTGTGTGAGTTCACATCACCTCCAAAATTCAGCAAAGCCAAATAATCCTGGGTATGTTACATGGCTTTTCAGATCAGCCACTTCAGATATAAAGATGAAATTCTCTGAACATTTTAAGAAAACCTGGGGAAATCTGTATGCTCCTAAATTCACTGTGCTGCTCTGAGAGATAAGCCTTATGGGTCCTCATCTAATTCAAGTCCAGTATTCTGCCTGCCTCCCCTTGAAACTCAATCCAACTCTCTACCAAACCCTGTTATGACAAACCCTGGTAAAACAGCGTTACACATAGTCTTGGCACTCCATAAACAATAACATACAATACTGTAGTCTCTTGTCTCCTCCTCTCACCCCTCTCCCATCCCTCCTCTCACCCCCCTCTCCTCCCTCATTGTGTAGGCTGTCTGATAGTCCTGACCCAGCCTCCACTGTGAGTCATGGTTATGCTGATGGCATGGGATGGAGTACAGCGTTCTAATGGTGTGTATGTGTGTAGGTATGCTATGCTTGCATTGAGCAAGTAACACAGTCTTTACTGTTTACGATGCTCCACTCACCTCTTCTTGACCAGAAGGATGGCCACCAGCACCAGTAGGATGAAAACCAGCACCCCAGCACTGATGCCAGCGATCTTCACCACCCTGTCTGTCTGCTTGGCTGGGTCCGGGATCACCTCTGGTTCCTCTGTAGCTCCTAGGTGACAGGTTAGAAACAAAGGTAAATTAATACAGTGTACGATTGTTGTAGTTTTGACCGTGAAATACAACACTTGAAAGGGCATAGTGCAAAAGTGAGTCTCTTCCAGCAGAACTATACTTTTCTTTGATCATAATGTTTGACCATAAAGTTTGACCATAATGATTATTTCAGTTGACCAGATGGTGGTCCACTACACAGACATTGTGTTCCCATCACACATGATGATATATACACTTCACCATTTACTGAGGACATCTTCCAGATTGAGCCATACCACCTCATGTCACAGCAATGATTTGAGCACAAACACATAAAAAGACAAAGACCAATAGCTTCCTCATATTTAAATACATTCATAGTCCCATTACCGTTTAATATCTTTGTGCACTGGTTCTACACACACTAATGTCCTGATTAAATTGGGTTTTCTTCTAAATGCCTTCAGAATTTAATTTCTAATTATGTTTCATACCCCCATGGTCCCACAAGATATTACAAGCATAAATTCGCTATCTGCGTTCTTTTAATATTTTCAAAATCTTCAAAGCCATTAACTTCTGTAAAGCATTGGGTTTGAATACTCATTATAAAACAAAGAATCGAATATGATATCCTAGTACACAACGTTATTTGCTAAACTGTTTACAAATAGGGGCATACGTAAATACTGTCAAAGGTGAACCAACACAAAACTATGTACCAAATCATAAAAGCGAGAAAAAAATCTAAATATCTCTACATTGATATTGTTGCCTCTGATATATTATGTTATTTTGCTTTTGAGATATTCAAACACAATAATCCTCTTTCTAATGCAAAATACATAAAAACCCAAGTAAAGCATAATCCTTCCTTTTACAGTCTCCTAGCACTTAGTGAAATGCCCTTCCTACAGTAGACTGAGACCATTGTACAATTTCAAAAATATATGTATTTTCTTGATGCAAGTCCAATATCTCCTGACCCCTGCACTCCGACCTTCAGGGCAAATATGATGTCAAAGGATAATTATATCCCTATACAACGCTGAACCTAGTAATTCATTAATATAATAATGTAGCCCTTTTATGTCAATAGCTGAATGATAACCAACAGATGTAGAGTTTCCTAGCAGTGAAAGGAATGGAAGATACGACGACTCCCATCTCATCCATCCACAGATCAAACGGAAGGTCTTTACGGAGACTGATACAATGGCACAGAAATGTATGCCTGGGCAAAGCCCATCTTCAGCCAGCACTCAAGCCATTATTCCTCAGGGTCAATTCAATTGCCTAGTTTCTATCAAGGGAGAAAACAACAAGCTGGCATCTGTGTCACTAGATGGACCACTATTCTGTATTTCACTAACTCACCACCCTGGGGCAAGAACAATCTTCCTCAGACCACATACTAAGACAGACTACCACCACTACCACACTACCAACCCTGCCCCCCTCCCCCACCCTCGGTGAGCAGGTTGCGATAACCTTTACAAATAGAGCGAACTGACTATTTCAGTTGGAAAGACTGTGTTGGAGTGTTTGGTGGTCCCATAGCCATCTTTTTTCCTGAAACTAATCTGTTTTGCTCGTAAAACATAATTTGTGATCAGAGTGATCCCTAACATGTTGTGGATGGATGAAACCACCTTAGAGAGCATATCTAACAGCCACTAAAACACATCTAGGAACAGAAGGCTGGATGTATGTAGCAGGAAGGAGGTCGTCTCTGGGGCTTAAACCCAGATCTCTGTCAGTGTATGGGGGGCTATAGAAGCGAGGGGGGCAGGCCCTTTGGGACTGTCTGTTGTGCTTGACAGTGAGCCCCCCGACTCCCGTGTGCCTCTCCAAATATCTCCCTCTCTCTATCAGGTTGGAAGGCAATGGACATCTACAGAACATGTGTCCCAAAGGAGCAGGACAAACTGTCCTTGTCTCTCACGTTGTCATCCACTGGCCACGCCGCTGGCTTCAACACTTAAACACCTACAGCTCCTCTCCCTTCTCTCTGTTTGACAGCTCTTTCACCCTCACTTTAGCCATGCTATTGTACCCAGGAAAATGATGGTACAGAAACCATTTTCTGGTATTTACAGTCAGTTTCAAACACATTCTGGAAAAGATCTGTGAAATTAACTGAGCAGACTAGATTGTTTGGATCTGCTCAGAGTATGCTTGAACTTGACCCCATGGTGATAAAAAACTAACCAAGTCATTGCTATAATAGAGTTATGTGTTTTTCTGTCAATGGTTGCTTATCATTGCAGCAATATTATGGGGCAAAGAGAAGATGTCACATAAATATGTCACTCTTTCTCCTGTTTCTTTACTAGATTGTAAAACAGCAGTATTAAATCATCTCATAGGCATATAACACACACTAATCCACTCAATGCTTTACATGCAACAGCCAGACTATGCCATCAAGAGCACTATAACAAATGTAATATCGAGCGCAACAAGAAAAACAATAGCCTTGCTAGTGGAGCAGGTTTCACAATAGATGTTGACACCAGTTAAAAGGTTATTAATCAGTTCTGCAGCCCGGTGTCAAATGTTTTAAGGTATTGCTTGAGACATAATCCCCATCTCGCCTCAAGAATACTTATGTTTCTGTCAGAGTTTATGAGATATATTCATGAAAAAATACCGGAGGAAAATCAAATGGAATTGGATTACAACCATTTCCAAGATAAAACTCACTGCTTAAAATGAAAATCTATTTTCATTCCTAATAGTGGGCTACACGGCGGAGCCCTTATCAAATTCTGTCTGGATTGGTATGACAACCTCCGGGCCAATGCACTTTTGAAACAATTAATGACAAAAAGTACAACCAAAAAACAACAACACTTTCATTCCCAATTAAGTTAGGGCAATTAAGGTGGTTTTCAATTCAGAGAATGAGAGCACTTCTGGCATTTAATGTATCAAGGATGGAAAGCGTGAGTGATTGAGTGAGACCGGCACAAGTGGGCAAAGACTACATATACTCCAAGTGGACACACACTGGGATAATTGAATTTCTGAGCAGGACAAGGGCAGGTTATTGTTAGGACTAAACAACATTGTTAAGGGAGGATAGAAAAATTGTGCAATATGTTTAATCATGGCTATGACAGAGACAGAGATAACCCATTGGCCACATCAACACGCTCTTAGAGTATGAAGTGACTTAACTGTGGATGACTTTTATTAGTGTCACAATTATGTGTGCCCTTGTTGTCAGTGTCACATCAACTAGGGCTCGGCGGTTTCATGACAGGGAGAAGGAGAATACCAAACGTAGCTAAATCCGGTAATAATAACAAAAAAGGTCTATATGAGAGTACAGTATAAACAATATTACTGTCTCTCCGATCTTTGAAAGGCACAACAAATCCAACCCCTGGTGTGTTAATGCATAGCCAGCTGTTTAGGGATTATAAATACAGCACTTTCCACATCTGATAATCTAATAGCATATGTGGGCTGATTTCTAAGCTTGGCTGTTCAAAAATTATTAACAGATTATTAAGCACTGTATTACTGGGATACGTGAAAAACACACAAACAATAAAATGCATAAATATGAGTCTAATTGATAAGCATAGAAATAAAGCTAAATTAATCTATGGTAGTATTACACCCTTCGGGGTGACATCATCACTGATAATGAGTTCCATGTTGGAACCTGTTCTATTCTATCTATCTGTGATGTCATGTAGTAGATGGAAGCTTGTCATTCCTAGCAAGCCTAGTATAGCAGAAACCTGATGTAGCTAAGATGATTTTTTCAGGCTTAGTGTTATTGATGGGTGACTATGGAGTTAATACATGGTACAGTCACATCTGGCATATTAGCATTAGCAGCCACCTTAGCTGACATCCGAGATCATGAGATGTTTTGCCATTAGCAATATCTTCATATAGCTCTCCACTGAAAAACTGTAGGATTTGGCTAGTTTCATACCTCCTAGTTTTCATACATTCTTGTGGAAATAAAGTTGTTGCTGGAGTATGGTGGATCTCAATGTCCTGATGACTTGATGGGACTATTGTACTATTTAGCCTAGCCAACTAACTTTTGAATGAGATACTGAAGCTCAACTTACTGGCCATTTAATTCATTGTAGTCAGAGACATGACCATAAGCACTTGAATAACTTGGCCAGTAACTCCAATGCACTTCGGAAAATGCATGTTCAGCATAAATGTTGTCCATAATCTATAATGCAGGTAATTTCAATAGTGCAAAGCCAGAGGACAGAGTCCATAAATCGCCAACCTATTTCCCTTCGATTTACGCCACGGATGAGCTGGCACTGTATGAATTGTATCAATTTAATCACTAAAAACCAACAGCATGGGTTTATGATAAAAACCAGTGAGCTCTCGCTCTCTCTGTCTGTTAAATCAGAAGGATTGCCACTGCTAGCCCCCTGTTCTCACAGACACAAGCTGTTCGCCAGAGCAAGGTGCTTTACAAGCGCAAATATCACAAATAAATAAGCTTTCCTTAATTCCGCCTCAATCCAGATCCTCGCTGCACGACACTTCTCTTGGAAGATAAAGTGACACATGCATTATCACGTAACAGTTCTTTATCGGCGCAAGAGAGTGGCCATTTATTGGCTACTGAGAAATGTGATTGAAATCCAACTGTAATGTACAGTCAATTAATTGATACTGGGCAAGAAGGACTTTTATTGTTGTACAAATAAGCAAAAAGAATAAAGTCTTACCTTTTGTTGCAAGTCTCAGACATTGTGTTTTTGTTTCCTTTGAAAGAAAATAAATGAAAATAATAAAAATAGAGTGCAACATGAGAAACAGGAACAAACTAGATAAAAGGGAAACGAATGAACAATAGTAGGGTATCAAAGGGGGGTGGAGTGGAAAACAATGCTCCACAATGCACAAATCAGTTTTAAGACACTTATTTAAAACCCTAATAACCCAATGAGGGAACATTAGAGTGTCCTATTGGCTGACAAAGTGTGGTGTATATTCACCTTCTCCACGCTGCTGACGGCCTGGAAGTAGATATTATAGTTCTTCCTGGGGGCGAGCGGAGGGTTCCAGAAGCCATGGTAAGTCTTGTTGTCGCCCACCGTGAACGGAGAGGGCTCGGGAAGGTTCCCTGGTGGCAGTTCTGCCGCAAAGTAATAAGGCGAGCCACCACTGGAGGCACTGTGGAAGGGGACTGGGACCTGGTAGCAGTCCACGGAGCTGGCCTCCCTGCGTGTGCGATGTGGGTTCAGCTCCTCCACCACGATCTGATAAGCGCTGCGGAGGGGTACAAAACATCACAGGCAATCAGTCCCCACAAAACAACACAAGCAAACAAAGTCAGCTAGCCAAACAATAGGCAGGCTAATCTTAAAGCAATCTCTCACTTCACAAGGCACAGAGAGGGCATGCCAAATGAGCTTAACTCTTGGAATGAGCCCTGGCTTGGCAACGTCGTACGCTACAGGCCCTGATATCCCTACCAGAGCCTATTTATCTGCACATGGCCTTTAACTAATAACAATCCATTCTCTCAGACTGGGAGGCTGTAGAGAAATCCCCACTGAATGAGAGCTGATGAACCTCAAGTGAGAGTAAACAGGTCAGGTCTCTCATTTGTATTTCAGAGTCACACTGCTGTGCTTCATCTCTCCACCTGAGGGTCTTTGTTAACGTGGCGAGACACGCACAAACCACAGTGCCAGGGCAACTTATTAACACAGTGCAGAGCGAGGAGAAGCCCCTTCACACACCCATGGAGCTGTAAACCTGGCAGACCTACCTTCCTTCCTTCCGCATCCACAGCTCAGAGCCCCCTCCTGGACTTCACTATCCTTAGTTCTGCTCCAAGAGTGTGACCCCCCTCCCACCCTTGGTAATGACTGCCCAGGGGCATGTCTCTGTCCCCCCGTCCACCCTTCCCTCACCATTAACGCCCAAGTGTCCTGACAGCCATCTCCACATCCCTGACCTTCCATAGCTCCTATTTTAGCACAAAGCGCCACAGATCTAAAATGCAAGTGACACTCCATAATGCCGGGCGCAGATGGACACAAAATTCACTTCCACCAAAATAGGGTGAGTGCTCGAGCTCTTTCCTCTACCCTGTATTGCTTGTCAATGACAAAATGTTACAAATTACCTGGGAAAATGACCTGAGGCTTGCTATAGCTCAATCTCTCATACACACCTTAATCCACCCTCTCTAAATTACCGCTGCACAGACCTGCTGCATGATTAGCCAATCGGCTTCCATCAGAGCTTGGCCAGTTTTACGGTGCACTGCCAAAACGGGTCAAATTAAACGATCCCTTTGATAATGCACTCAGGCCACAATCTGTCCCATTCTGAATCATTGTCTATTTTAAAAACACACATCATTGTTTCATTGATGCTCCTAAATCCTTTAAACTGGTAAAAACATGACAATCTTATTCGTAGTATATTTCCTCGTACTTTCCTAACACCACCCTCCATTGCATATTTGGTATCTGACTATGCAATTCATATTTATGATATTTGTAACATTATACTGTACACAAAATCTGTATTCCAGAAAAAATAAAAAAATAAAAAAATTGAAATTAGAAGTGGGTGTGACATATTAGCTACAACTGCCACATCTACTGAGTGAGTGCATGTGAGAAAGAAATGCAGTCAGGTGGTTTTGTATTCAGGGCTGCTGTCCTTTCCCTTTCTATACGCAGCCCCTCCAATTTCACAATCAAAGCCCAGGCCCAGTTGCATAATAGGTGATTTACTGAATCTGAGCACAAAGAGTTCTCTCCAAATCCCCTTTATGACAAGTACCTTCAACTCCATATCCCTGCCGATTGTGATAGGGGAGAGGAAATGAAAAGGCACAGGCCAACAATGTCCAAATCAAATGGAGATCGGCAGGGCCATGGACCTGAATATCTAAATTCCCTGCAGAGTCTCTGTAGACATTACCCAGTACTGTGCTCTCTATTTGTGGGATGTGCTACAGGGAGGGACACAACACAAACCTTTTGACAGAGATGTCAGGCAAACAGATGGATGACCTTCATTAAAATGACTAGATGACTAGTCTCCCGAGTGGCGCAGTGGTCTAAGGCACTGCATCGCAGTGCATCGCTGTGCCACTAGAGATCCTGGTTCAAATCCAGGCTCTGCCGTAGCCGGCCGCGACCGGGAGACCCATGGGGCGGCGCACAATTGGCCCAGCGTCGTCCAGGGGAGGGGAGGGAATGGCCGGCAGGGATGTAGCTCAGTTGATAGAGCATGGCGTTTGCAACGCCAGGGTTGTGGGTTCGATTCCCACAGGGGGTATGAAAAAATAAAAATAAAAAATAAATAAAATAATGTATGCACTAACTAACTGTAAGTCGCTCTGGATAAGAGCGTCTGCTAAATGACTAAAATGTAGATGGAACCCTTGGACTAAAAGAAAGCCAGGCATTAGGTCTCTCACCTGATAGGGGCACCTTTGGCCTGAGCGGGCTTCAGTAGGACCGTGATGGTGGTGGCCGTCTCATTCAGAAACGCCTCAGACCCATCATACTCCTCCAGTGTTGGGGCTATGGGGAAAAAGCACACCAGACAGACAAGAATTTAGTGCAAAATCACAGATGGAGGAAGATTGTCAGCAATGGGGTGTAATATGTTGAAGTCTTGAGAAAGGCATGCTCCATCAGGACACATTATGTTTAATTTTGAACTTGGCTGACCTTTATTATAGCACTGCAAAGTAAAAAAACACCTCTCTCCTGCTTGGAACATGTTTTCTAAAACACTTCTGGGAATTGCTACCTAACAAATTTACAATAGCAGTTTTGCCAAAACGCAGGAACTGCGTGATTACATCTACATTACGTACATTACATCTCTTTGAAGTAGGCGCATAGCGCAAAAAGCACCAGGTCCCTCTTATTTAAAAAAAGGCTACTGGCCTCATTTGCCATTAAGGGATATGTCGAGAAGCTTTTAGCTTCCATTCACCTGGTAAATTTGATTGATGTGGTTTGCATTATAATCTAATGAGGTCCTAGGCTGTCATTTCAACAGATTCCAAATACATCCCTGTCTAAGGCATGTTGAGTGCTGACAAGATTAGAGTTGGGAAAAACGTGTGCTGGAGAAAATTACTCCAACAGGTACAGAGAATCCAGATATTCCATTACGGAATGGAGTCTGACACGATTAACATTACTGAGAGATATCTCAGTGCTGTGCTTAGTGTCATGGTAGAAATTGCTCAGAAAACCGATAACCGAACCAACCCATAACCCAACCAATTTTTTGTTACCCCATTCTGGTTACTTCGCTTCCTAGACCTGCAGCGCTACCAGACCCTTTTTAACAAAACAGCAACAGGCAGGAATTTCTTAAGAGAACAATTACATTATGCATCAATTTAATTTTACTTGATTAATAAACAATACTTTCTCTGGTAGCACTACTAATAGTCTAGTAGCTGTAACACTATGTCCATTATACTGTATACATACTCTACCATACTAAGGAGGTTTCTCTTGGCCAGGTTTCCCTTGTAACCTCAATGGGACTTCCTGGATAAATAAAGGTTAAATAAACGTACCTGAGATGTTGGTGGTGACATTGAGTGTGGTCGGGGAGCCAAAGCCCTTGACGGTGCTGGCTCGTATGAGGAACTGGTAGGTGGTGCCAGGGTGGAGCTGGTTGAAGACGTGGTGAGAAGTGTTCCAGGGCAGAGACACAATCAAAGGAGGGCGCATTATCGGCACCGAGGGGTCAAAGGACCGAATACCACTGTAGCTGATCTGTTAGGGGAGGGAGAGGAGAGGGAAATACAATATTTACCTAATGAGTTGTTGAAAAGTGTTCAAGCGAATGGTAATAGACTTTCTGTAACATTATGCTGTGGTACAAACTTTATCTGTGTTTAAGTAGGTGGAATGCACATACCTAGCAAAGTACAAAGCACAGCTAAACAAATGAGAGGATTTTTGAGTGATTTCACTGCATTGTGTATTGTATTTAAAACATGCAAAAGACTTGAGGTACATATGGAATGCATATGGAAACACTTGTAAGCCTGAACTAAAATGTGTGATAACATTTTTTAGCATGTGACTTCCCATGGCATTATGTAGAATGTGTGTCATGTTACATCAAATCAAATAAAAATGTGTCACATGCGCCGAACAGGTGTAGACCTTCCTGTGAAATGCTTACTTACAAGCCCTTAACCAACAACGCAGTTCAATAAATAGAGATATTTACTAAATAAACTAAAGTAAAAAATAAAATAAAAAGTAACACAATAAAATAACAATAACGAGGCTATGTACAGGGGGTACCGGTACCGAGTCAATGTGCCGGGGTACAGGTTAGTCGAGGTAATTTATACATGTACGTATGGGTAAAGCGAGGGGGGTCAATGTAAATAGTCTGGGTGGCCATTTGATTAATAGAAGCTGTTAAGGAGCCTTTTGGACCTAGACTTGGCGCTCCGGTACCGCTTGCTGTGTGGTAGCAGAGAGAACAGTCTATGACTTGGTTGACTGTAGTCTTTGACAATCCTTTGCCTTCCTCTGACACCGCCTAGTATATACAGTGGGGGAAAAAAGTATTTAGTCAGCCACCAATTGTGCAATTTCTCCCACTTAAAAAGATGAGAGAGGCCTGTAATTTTCATCATAGGTACATGTCAACTATGACAGACAAAATGAGGAAAAAAAATCCAGAAAATCACATTGTAGGATTTTTTATGAATTTATTTGCAAATTATGGTGGAAAATAAGTATTTGGTCAATAACAAAAGTTTCTCAGTACTTTGTTATATACCCTTTGTTGGCAATGACACAGGTCAAACGTTTTCTGTAAGTCTTCACAAGGTTTTCACACACTGTTGCTGGTATTTTGGCCCATTCCTCCATGCAGATCTCCTCTAGAGCAGTGATGTTTTGGGGCTGTCGCTGGGCAACACAGACTTTCAACTCCCTCCAAAGATTTTCTATGGGGTTGAGATCTGGAGACTGGCTAGGCCACTCCAGGACCTTGAAATGCTTCTTACGAAGCCACTCCTTCGTTGCCCGGGCAGTGTGTTTGGGATCATTGTCATGCTGAAAGACCCAGCCACGTTTCATCTTCAATGCCCTTGCTGATGGAAGGAGGTTTTCACTCAAAATCTCACGATACATGGCCCCATTCATTCTTTCCTTTACACGGATCAGTTGTCCTGGTCCCTTTGCAGAAAAACAGCCCCAAAGCATGATGTTTCCACCCCACATGCTTCACAGTAGGTATGGTGTTCTTTGGATGCAACTCAGCATTCTTTGTCCTCCAAACACGACGAGTTGAGTTTTTACCACTTTTCCTGTAGGCCACGATCATCTCCTTTGGCTTGCTCACGTTGACGGAGAGGTTGTTGTCCTGGCACCACACTGCCAGGTCTCTGCCCTCCTCCCTATAGGTTGTCTCATCGTTGTCGGTGATCAGGCCTACCACTGTTGTGTCATCAGCAAACTTAATGATGGTGTTGGAGTCGTGCTTGTCCACGCAGTCTTGGGTGAACAGGGAGTACAGGAGGGGACTAAGCATGCACCCCTGTGGGGCCCTAGTGTTGAGGATCAGCGTGGCAGATGTGCTGTTGCCTACCCTTACCACCTTGGGGCGGCCCGACAGGAAGTCCAGGATCCAGTTGCAGAGGGATGTGTTTAGTCCCAGGATCCTTAGCTTAGTGATTAGCTTTGTGGGCACAATGTGGGCCCTATAATCCACATTCCCTTGGATTATGTGAGTCAGTGTTCTCATATTCACACAGCTGGATAACACTTGAGATTTAAGAAATGTTATTTCAAATTCACCCCATTGCACACAAGCTACGAATCACTGTGGGTTATTAACTTTAAAAATACAATCCATTCAATGATGGATCAGTACACCTTCTTTGCATCCCTAAGAAGTACTGAAAATAGTATTTTGCAACAGTAACATACAATGAGTTCCCCTTAAAACCCACAGTCCCCTTTTTGAGTTACAGTATTTGCACCATAGTCCTGTATGAAATAGGAACAGGACGTTTTTCACTCATATGCGCTGGTTTCCAGAGGGACACTAAAGATTCATAAAACCTGTGAAACATGGTTTAAATATACAAACCCCATGTGGATCCTAGACAGGCCTGTCTACCATCCATCCCGCCCCAACTCTCCCCTCCAGCCCTCCCTCCCCCACCTCCCACCCTCCCTCCCCCTTCTTCTCCCTCCCTCCCACCTCTTCTCTCCCCCCACCTCCCCCTCCCTCCCTCCATCCATCCCCACCTCTCCCCACCTCTCCCACCTCTCGCTCCCTCCCCACTCCCCTCCCCTCCCCTCCTCCTTCCCTCGCCCCACCTCTCCCTCCCTCCACCTCTCCCCTCCCTCCCTCCACCTCTTTCCTCCCCTCCCCTCCTCCTTCCCTCGCCCCACCTCTCCCTCCCTCCACCTCTCCCCTCCACCTCTCCCCCTGGCCATAGTACTTCATTACCTCATACTGAGTGATGATCCCATTGGGCTCCAGTGGTTCCTTCCAGTAAAGGAAGATCCGATCCTCGAACGGTGTGGCTTTCATGGACTGGCTGGGAACGGGGCCAGGGACTGCATTAGGACAGAAGACAGGAGGAGTAGGTCCTAATGCAATCAAAGGAAGGCCACTGTACTGTAATGAATCCTACTCTCACAGAGAGAGCCCCTCCTGAGCCTGTGCGCCTGTAACGAGACCACTGACTATTTTTACTTACAGCAAAGCAGCATGTTGAAAATTGCATAATAATGTAGAGCGCTGCGCGTGCGTTGAATGGGAGACACTTGAATTCCCGGTGGTTTTTATTGAATTTCGACAATGAATTTACATGACATTTGATAATCAAGGTGCAATATCCTTTCAAGAGCATCCCTTCTCTCTGTCATCTGCATGTTTTATGATCAAATTAGTCTCCTATAATTTGGGGTCTCTTTCACCAATCGAGCAAAGCCATCAGCCAGAGAAACCACAGCATGCCAGACCTCTCTGACATTAATTTTGATCAGTGAAGGTATTGAGTATAGAATTTAATATACGCTATATACAGTGCATTCGGAAAGTATTCAGACCACTTGACTTTATCCACATTTTGTTAAGTTACAGCCTTATTCTAAAATTGATTAAACTGTTTTTTTCCCTCATCAATTTACACACAATAACGCACAGTGACAAAGCGAAAACAAGTTTTTCAAACATTTTGCTAATTTATTTATATATATATATATATATATATATATATAGTACTATTCAAAAGCTTGGACACACCTAGTCATTCAAGGGTTTTTCTTTATTTTTACTATTTTCTACATTGTAGAATAATAGTGAAGACATCAAAACTATGAAATAACACATATGGAATCATGTAGTACCAAAAAAGTGTTAAACAAATCAAAATATATTATATATTTGAGATTATTTAAATAGCCACCCTTTGCCTTGATGACAGCTTTGCACACTCTTGGCATTCCCTCAACCAGCTTCATGAGGTAGTCACCTAGAATGCATTTCAATTAACAGGTGTGCCTTGTTAATGCGTTTGAGCCAATCAGTTGTGTTGTGTCAAGGTAGGGTTGGTATACAGAAGATAGCCCTTTTTTGGTAAAAGACCAAGTCCATATTATGGCAAGAACAGCTCAAATAAGCAAAGAGAAATTACTGTCCATCATTACTTTAAGACATGAAGGTCAGTCAATACAGAACATTTCAAGAACTTTGAACGTTTCTCCAAGGGCAGTCGCAAAAACCATCAAGCGCTATGATGAAACTGGCTCTCAAGAGGACCACCACAGGAAAGGAAGACCCAGAGTTACCTCTGCTGCAGAGGATAAGTTCATTAGAGTTACCAGCCTCAGAAATTGCAGCCCAAATAACTGCTTCACAGAGTTCAAGTTAGACCAGTGGAAAGCTGTCCTTTGGTCTGATGAGTCCAAATTTGAGATTTTTGGTTCCAACCGCCGTGTCTTTGTGAGACGCAGAGTAGGTAAACGGATGATGTCTGCATGTGTGGTTCCCACCGTGAAGCATGGAGGAGGTGGTGTGATGGTGTGGGGGTGCTTTGCTGGTGACACTGTCAGTGATTTATTTAGAATTCAAGGCACACTTAACCAGCATGGCTACCACAGCATTCTGCAGCGATACGCCATCCCATCTGGTTTGCACTTAGTGGGACTATCATTTGTTTTTCAACAGGACAATGACCCAACACACCTCCAGGCTGTGTAAGGGCTATTTTACCAAGAAGGAGAGTGATGGAGTTATGCATCAGATGACCTGGCCTCCATAATCCCCCGACCTCAACCCAATTGAGATGGTTTGGGATGAGTCGGATGGCAGAGTGAAGGAAAAAAAAGCCAACAAGTGCTCAGCATATGTGGGAACTCCTTCAAGACTGCTGGAAAAGCATTACAGGTGAAGCTGGTTGAGAGAACGCCCTCCATTTGGCAAATCTGACCATAACTCTATCCTCCTGATTCCTGCTTATAAGCAAAAACTAAAGCAGGAAGAACCAGTGACTCGGTTAATAAAAAAGTGGTCAGATGACGCAGATGCTAAGCTACAGGACTGTTTTGCTAGCACAGACTGGAACATGTTCCGGGATTCTTCAGATAGCATTGAGGAGTACACCACATCAGTCACTGGCTTCATCAATAAGTGCATTGATGACGTCGTCCCCACAGTGACCGTACGTACATACCCCAACCAGAAGCCATGGATTACAGGCAACATCCGCACTGAGCTAAAGGGTAGAGCTGCAGCTTTCAAGGAGCTTATAAGAAAACACGCTATGCCCTCCGACGAACCATCAAACAGGCAAAGAGTCAATACAGGACTAAGATTGAATTGTACTACACCGGCTCTGACGCGCGTCGGATGTGGCAGGGCTTGAAAACTATTACAGACTACAAAGGGAAGCACAGCCGCGAGCTGCCCAGTGACACGAAACTTCCAGACGAGCTAAACCACTTCTATGCTCGCTTCGAGGCAAGCAACACTGAAGCATGCATGAGAGCACCAGCTGTTCCGGATGACTATGTGATCACGCTCTCCGTAGTCAATGTGAGTAAGACTTTTAAGCAGGTCAACATTCACAAGGCCGCAGGGCCAGACGGATTACCAGGACGTGTACTCCGAGCATGTGCTGACCAACTGGCAAGTGTCTTCACTGACATTTTCAACATGTCCCTGACTGAGTCTGTAATACCAACATGTTTCAAGCAGACCACTATAGTCCCCGTGCCCAAGGACACTAAGATAACCTGCCTAAATGACTACCGACCCGTAGCACTGACATCTGTAGCCATGAAGTGCTTTGAAAGGCTGGTCATGGCTCACATCAACACCATTATCCCAGAAACCCTAGACCCACTCCAATTTGCATACCGCCCCAACAGATCCACAGATGTTGCAATCTCTATTGCACTCCACACTGCCCTTTCCCACCTGGACAAGAGGAACACCTACGTGAGAATGCTATTCATTGACTACAGCTCAGCATTCAACACCATAGTGCCCACAAAGCTCATCACTAAGCTAAGGATCCTGGGACTAAACACCTCCCTCTGCAACTGGATCCTGGACTTCCTGACGGGCCGCCCCCAGGTGGTAAGGGTAGGTAACAACACATTTGCCACACTGATCCTCAACACGGGGGCCCCTCAGGGGTGCGTGCTCAGTCCCCTCCTGTACTCCTTGTTCAACCATGACTGCATGGCCAGGCACGACTCCAACACCATCATTAAGTTTGCCGACGACACAACAGTGGTAGGCCTGATCACCGACAACGATGAGACAACCTATAGGGAGGAGGTCAGAGACCTGGCCGTGTGGTGCCAGGATAACAACATCTCCCTCAACGTGACCAAGACAAAGGAGATGATTGTGGACTACAGGGAAAAAAAGAGGACTGAGCACGCCCCCATTCTCATCGACGGGGCTGTAGTGGAACAGTTCCTTGGTGTCCACATCACCAACAAACTATCACGGTCCAAACACACCAAGACAGTCGTGAAGAGGGCACAACAAAGCCTATTCCCCCTCAGGAGACTGAAAAGATTTGGCATGGGTCCTCAGATCCTGAAAAAGTTATACAGCTGCACCATCGAGAGCATCCTGACTGGTTGCATCACCGCCTAGTATGGCAACTGCTCGGCCTCCGACCGCAAGGCACTACAGAGGGTAGTGCGTACGGCCAAGTACATCACTGGGGCCAAGCTTCCTGCCATCCAGGACCTCTATACCAGGCGGTGTCAGAGGAAGGCCCTCACAATTGTCAAAGACTCCAGCCACCCTAGTCATAGACTGTTCTCTCTGCTACCGCACTGCAAGCGGTACCGGAGTGCCAAGTCTAGGTCCAAAAGACTTCTCAACAGCTTCTACCCCCAAGCCATAAGACTCATGAACAGCTAATCATGGCTACTCAGACTATTTGCACTGCCCCCCCACCCCCACTCCATCTTTTTACGCTGCTGCTACTCTGTTAATTATTTATGCATAGTCACTTTAACTCTACCCACATGTACAGTGGGGAGAACAAGTATTTGATACACTGCCGATTTTGCAGGTTTTCCTACTTACAAAGCATGTAGAGGTCTGTAATTTTTATCATAGGTACACTTCAACTGTGAGAGACGGAATCTAAAACAAAAATCCAGCATGACAACGACCCGAAACACACAGCCAGGGCAACTAAGGAGTGGCTCCGTAAGAAGCATCTCAAGGTCCTGGAGTGGCCTAGCCAGTGTCCAGACCTGGGGCCAAAATCCCTGCTGCAGTGTGTGCAAACCTGGTCAAGACCTACAGGAAACATATGATCTCTGTAAATGCAAACAAAGGTTTCTGTACCAAATATTAAGTTCTGCTTTTCTGATGTATCAAATACTTATGTCATGCAATAAAATGCAAATTAATTACTTAAAAATCATACAATGTGATTTTCTGGATTTTGGTTTTAGATTCCGTCTCTCACAGTTGAAGTGTACCTATGATAAAAATTACAGACCTCTACATGCTTTGTAAGTAGGAAAACCTGCAAAATTGGCAGTGTATCAAATACTTTTTCTCCCCAATGTACATATTACCTCAACTACCTCTACTAACCGGTGCCCCCGCACATTGACTCTGCACCGGTACCCCCCTGTATATATAGCCTCCCTACTGTTATTTTATTTTACTTCTGCTCTTTTTTTTCTCAACACTTTTTTGTTGTTGTTGTTTTATTTTACTTTTTTATTAAAAAATAAATGCATTGTAGGTTAAGGGCTGTAAGTAAGCATTTCACTGGAATGTCTACACGTGTTGTATTCGGCGCATATGGCCAATAAAATTTGAATTGATTTGATTTGAGTGTGCAAAACTGTCAAAGGCAAAGGGTGGCAATTTGAAGAATCTCAAATTTAAAATATATTTTGATTTGTTTAACACTTTTTTGGTTACTAGATGATTCCATTTGTGTTATTTCATAGTTTTGATGTCTTCACTATTATTCTACAATGTAGAAAATAATAAAAAATTAAGAAAAATGCTTGAATGAGTAGGTGTGTCCAAACTATTGACTGGTACTGTATATATATATATATATATATATATATATATATATATATATATACAGTGGGGAGAACAAGTATTTGATACACTGCCGATTTTGCAGGTTTTCCTACTTACAAAGCATGTAGAGGTCTGTAATTTTTATCATAGGTACACTTCAACTGTGAGAGACGGAATCTAAAACCAAAATCCAGAAAATCACATTGTATGATTTTTAAGTAATTTATTTGCATTTTATTGCATGACATAAGTATTTGATACATCAGAAAAGCAGAACTTAATATTTGGTACAGAAACCTTTGTTTGCATTTACAGAGATCATATGTTTCCTGTAGGTCTTGACCAGGTTTGCACACACTGCAGCAGGGATTTTGGCCCACTCCTCCATACAGACCTTCTCCAGATCCTTCAGGTTTTGGGGCTGTCGCTGGGCAATACGGACTTTCAGCTCCCTCCAAAGATTTTCTATTGGGTTCAGGTCTGTAGACTGGCTAGGCCACTCCAGGACCTTGAGGTCCTCTGTAGCTCAGCTGGTAGAGCACGGCGCTTGTAACGCCAGGGTAGTGGGTTCGATCCCCGGGACCACCCATACACAAAATTGTATGCACGCATGACTGTAAGTCGCTTTGGATAAAAGCGTCTGCTAAATGGCATATTATTTATATTTATTTATTCTTACGGAGCCACTCCTTAGTTGCCCTGGCTGTGTGTTTCGGGTCGTTGTCATGCTGGTAGACCCAGCCACAACCCATCTTCAATGTTCTCACTGAGGGAAGGAGGTTGTTGGCCAAGATCTCGCGATACATGGCCCCATCCATCCTCCCCTCAATACGGTGCAGTCGTCCTGTCCCCTTTGCAGAAAAGCATCCCCAAAGAATGATGTTTCCACCTCCATGCTTCACGGTTGGGATAGTGTTCTTGGGGTTGTACTCATCCTTCTTCTTCCTCCAAACACGCCGAATTGAGTTTAGACCAAAAAGCTATATTTTTGTCTCATCAGACCACATGACCTTCTCCCATTCCTCCTCTGGATCATCCAGATGGTCATTGGCAAACTTCAGACGGGCCTGGACATGCGCTGGCTTGAGCAGGGGGACCTTGCATGCGCTGCAGGATTTTAATCCATGACGGCGTAGTGTGTTACTAATGGTTTTCTTTGAGACTGTGGTCCCAGCTCTCTTCAGGTCATTGACCAGGTCCTGCCGTGTAGTTCTGGGCTGATCCCTCACCTTCCTCAGGATCATTGATGCCCCACGAGGTGAGATCTTGCATGGAGCCCCAGACCGAGGGTGATTGACCGTCATCTTGAACTTCTTCCATTTTCTAATAATTGCGCCAACAGTTGTTCCCTTCTCACCAAGCTGCTTGCCTATTGTCCTGTAGCCCATCCCAGCCTTGTGCAGGTCTACAATTTTATCCCTGATGTCCTTACACAGCTCTCTAGTCTTGGCCATTGTGGAGAGGTTGGAGTCTGTTTGATTGAGTGTGTGGACAGGTGTCTTTTATACAGGTAACGAGTTCAAACAGGTGCAGTTAATACAGGTAATGAGTGGAGAACAGGAGGGCTTCTTAAAGAAAAACTAACAGGTCTGTGAGAGCCGGAATTCTTACTGGTTGGTAGGTGATCAAATACTTATGTCATGCAATAAAATGCAAATTAATTACTTAAAAATCATACAATGTGAAATTACAGACCTCTACATGCTTTGTAAGTAGGAAAACCTGCAAAATACTTGTTCTCCCCACTGTACATACACATACATTGAGGGAAAAAAGTATTTGATCCCCTGCTGATTTTGTACGTTTGCCCACTGACAAAGACATGATCAGTCTTTAATTTTAATGGTAGGTTTATTTGAACAGTGACAGACAGAATAACAACAAAAAAATCCAGAAAAACGCATGTCAAAAATGTTATAAATTGATTTGCATTTTAATGAGGGAAATAAGTATTTGACCACTCTGCAAAACATGACTTAGTACTTGGTGGCAAAACCCTTGTTGGCAATCACAAAGGTCAGAAGTTTCTTGTAGTTGGCCACCAGGTTTGCACACAGCTCAGGAGGGATTTTGTCCCACTCCTCTTTGCAGATCTTCTCCAAGTCATTAAGGTTTCGAGGCTGACGTTTGGCAACTCAAACCTTCAGCTCCCTCCACAGATTTTCTATGGGATTAAGGTCTGGAGACTGGCTAGGCCACTCCAGGACCTTAATGTGCTTCTTCTTGAGCCACTCCTTTGTTGCCTTGGCCGTGTGTTTTGGGTCATTGTCATGCTGGAATACCCATCTACTACCCATTTTCAATGCCCTGGCTGAGGGAAGGAGGTTCTCACCCAAGATTTGTTGGTACATGGCCCCGTCCATCGTTCCTTTGATGCAGTGATGTTGTCCTGTCCCCTTAGCAGAAAAACACCCCCAAAGCATAATGTTTCCTCCTCCATGTTTGACGGTGAGGATGGTGTTCTTGGGGTCATAGGCAGCATTCCTCCTCCTCCAAACACGGCGAGTTGAGTTGATGCCAAAGACCTCGATTTTGGTCTCATCTGACCACAACACTTCCACCCAGTTCTCCTCTGTATCATTCAGATGTTCATTGGCAAACTTCAGACGGGCCTGTATATGTTCTTTCTTGAGCAGGGGGAACTTGCAGGCACTGCAGGATTTCAGTCCTTCACGGTGTAGTGTGTTACCAATTGATTTCTATTCAATCAATTAGCCTTTTAAAATGATAAACTTGGATTAGCAAACACAACATGCCATTGGAACACAGGACTGATGGTTGCTGATAATGGGCCTCTGTACGCCTATGTCGATATTCCATAAAAAATCAGCTGTTTCCAGCCACAATAGCCATTTACAACATTAACAATGTCTACACTGTATTTCTGATCAATTTGATGTTATTTTAATGGACAAAAAAATAGCTTTTCTTTCGAAAACAAGGACATTTCTAAGTGACCCCAAACTTTTGAACGGTAGTGTATGTAAATGTGATATTCCCATTTTTTTTTTTTATATACATTTGCTAACATTTCTAAAAACCTGTTTTTGCTTTGTCACTATGGGGTATTGTGTGTAGATTGATGAGGGGGAAAAACTATGTAATCCATTTTAGAATAAGGCTGTAACGTAACAAAATGTGGAAAAAGTCAAGGGGTCTGAATACTTTTCAAATGCACTGCATACCCAAACGTATATGGACACCCATTCAAATTAGTGGATTCGTCTATTTCAGCCACACTCGTTGCTGACAGGTGTATAAAATCGAGCGCACAGTAATGCAATCTCCATAGACAAACATTGGCAGTAGAATGGCCTTACTGAAGATCTCAGTGACTTTCAACGTGGCACCGTCATAGGACGCCACCTTTCCAACAAGTCAGTTCATAAAATTTCTGCCCTGCTAGAGCTGCCCCGGTCAACTGTAAGTGCTGTTATTGTGAAGTGAAAACATCTAGGAGCAACAACGGCTCAGTCGCGAAGTGGTAGGCCACACAAGCTTACAGAAAGGGACCGCTGAGTGCAGAAGTGCATAGCGCGTAAAAATCGTCTGTCCCTAGTTCCAAACTTCTTCTAGAAGCAACGTCAGCACAATAACTGTTTGTTGGGAGGTTCATGAAATGGGTTTCCATGGCCGAGCAGCCGCACACAAGCCTAAGATCACCATGCGCATTGCCAAGCGTTGGCTGGAGTGGTGTAAAGCTCGCCGGCGTTGGACTCTGGAGCAGTGGAAACGTGTTTTCTGGAGTGATTAATCACACTTCACCATCTGGCAGTCCGACGGATGGATCTGGGTTTGACGGATGCCAGGAAAACGCTACCTGTCCGAATGCATAGTGTCAACTGTAAAGTTTGGTGGAGGAGGAATAATGGTCTGGGGCTTTTTTTCATAGTTCGGGCTAGTC
The DNA here is from genome assembly GCF_020615455.1 of Coregonus clupeaformis. Lineage (NCBI taxonomy): Eukaryota > Metazoa > Chordata > Actinopteri > Salmoniformes > Salmonidae > Coregonus > Coregonus clupeaformis. Next base: position 29,627,625 of record NC_059227.1, on the reverse strand, counting down.
CCCTTAGTTCCAGTGAAGGGAAATCTTAACGCTATAGAGTCCCCGCAGCAATGTTCCAACATCTAGTGGAAAGCCTTCCCAGAAGAGTGGAGGCTGTCATAGCAGCAAAGGGGGGACCAACTCCATATTAATGCCCATGATTTTGGAATGAGACGTTCAACGAACAGGTGTCCATATTCTTTTGTCATGTAGTGTAGTATAGAAGTACAGTAACTCTCTACGAAGATACTTCCTATCAACTAAATATAACATTTGATCCAAACAAGTATTTTGTCTGTTTTAGCAGTAAAATAGCTGAGATAGCATGGCTTTCAATTGGTAACAGTAGTAGCCTACTATTTTGAGGACCTTTGTAATACGTCCTGGATTGGTGAACACTATGATCTGTCGATGTGCCCTTGAGCAAGGCACTTAACCCTAATCTGCTCCAGGGGCACCATACTACTATGGCTGACCCTGTAAAACAACACATTTCACTGCACCTATCTGTTGTATGTTTTTTTTACCGACTTGACAGCCTTCTCACTACTGATGAAACCTGGCAGTCCCATGGGTCTCTACAGCTGCCACGAGACTGTTCTGCCATGGGGCTGTCTGCCTGCCTGGGCTGTGTTCTAGTCAAGCTGAGTCGGGGACATCCAAAGCCCTCTCCCTCACAGCAGAGAGACAGAGAGCAGAAGCGTGACCAAGTCACATGACTGGGTGATTGTCAGGCCTGTCTGTCTGAAGAGAGGAGCAGGGCTCGGGGTGTTGGGGAAGCTTGTCTGCGGTCTACGGATCAGTCATAGAATCTCTCTTCTCCTCTACTCGCATCGCAGTCAGACAAACTTTTCACTATTGGATGAATCAACTTTTTCCACAACGAAAACTCTAGCATTCCTTCTTCCTGTCTGATGCTGCTGAAAATGGGGTTGGTTTGACATGGGAACAATTCGTGATTTTTCTGAGAGAATACAATGAAGTGTCATACACACCAATCTTAACAAAACAAAAGGTAGAAAGGTGTAGTAACATGTACAGCATGACCTGAATATCACCCCAAAAGCTAAGCTCTGGCTACATGCAGAATCTGTCATTTCACTATCTCAGTCATTTCACTAGCATTATCTCCTGGGTTTGTGAGAACGTGAGGTTAGATTTAAACAGGTCCTCTTCAAGGGACAACATGTCTGCCGGAGCCACAGGATAGAGCTGGTCACCTGGCTGCGTTATTATAATGCTGAAGCATTTAATGTGAGTTACAAATTCCAAGCTGCCGCCAGTGCTGTTATCTCAGCCCTTGGTTAGCATCTCCAGCTAGTGTCTATTCAGAGAGCAGGAGGGAGAAAACGTGCCCTGCTTTGAAATGGCAAACTCAGCCCAGCTGTAGGAATCACAGGGGGCAGTAATAAGCATGAGTCAGTCAACTGGCTACAAACAGAGCGAGATAAATCCATCTTTTCAAAATAAATGAGTATTAGAAAGACATAAAAATATGCAGAATGCCTTCAGAAAGTATTCATACCCCTTGACTTATTCTGATTTTTTTTGTGTAACAGGCTGAATTCAACATTAATTAAATATATTTTTTCTCATCCATCTACACCCAATACCCCATAATGTCAAACATTTTTTGGAATGTATTGAAAATGAAATATAGAAATATCTCATTTACATAAGTATTCAAACCCGAGTCAATACTTCGTAGGTTTGGCTGCGATTACAGCTTTGAGTCGTCTTGGGTACTGTATGTCTGTACCCGTTCTTCCTTGCAGATTTTCTCAAGCTCTGTCATTAGATGTGGAGCGGCGGTGAACAGCAGTCTTTCCACATATTTTCAATGGGACTTTCACATTCTTGTTCTGAAGCCATTTCAGCATTGCTTTGGCTGTATGCTTGGGGTCATTGTCCTGTTGGAACGTAAATCTTTCCCCCAGTCTAAGGGTGTTTGCACTCTGAAGCAGGTTCTCATCAACAATTTGCCTGTATTTGGCTGCATTCATTGTTCCCTCTATTCTTACCAGTCTCCCAGTCCCTACCACTGAAAAGCATCCCCATAGAATGATGCTGCCACCACCATGCTTTATAGTAGGGATGGTGTTGGATGGGTGATGAGCTGTGCCTGGTTTTCTCCAGACATACTGTAGCGCTTTGCATTCAGGCCAAAGAGTTACATTTTTGTCTCATCAGACCACATAATCGTTTGCCTTATGCTCTCAGAGTCTTTCACGTGGCTTTTTGCAAACTCCAGGCGTGCTGTCATGTGCCTTTTTCTCAGGAGTGGCTTCCATCTGGCCACTCTCCCATAAAGCCCAGATTGGTGAAGTGCTATAGACTGTTGTCCTTCTGGCAGGTACTCTCATCTCAGCCAAGGAACTCCGTAGTTCTGTCAGAGTGGTCATTGGGTTATTGGTCACCTCCCTGACCAAGGTCCTTCTTGCCCGGTTGCTCAGTTTGGTCGGATGGCCAGCTCTAGGCAGAGTCTGGGTAGTTCCATATTTCTTCAATTTCCCAATGATGGAGACCACTGTTATCTTCGAAACTTTCAACACTCTAGAAATAGTTTAATCCCCTTCCCCAGATATATGCTTCATCACAATTATTTCTCGGAGATCTATGGACAGTTCCTTGGACTTCATAGTATAGTTTCTGCTCTGACACACACTGTCAACTGTGGGACCTTCTAAATCATGTCCAAACAATTTAATTGCCCACAGGTTGACTCCAATTAAGTTGTAATAATAATAATAATATGCCATTTAGCAGACGCTTTTATCCAAAGCGACTTACAGTCATGCGTGCATACATTTTTGTGTATGGGTGGTTGTAGAGACATCTAATGGATGATCAAAGGAAACTGGATGCACCTGAGCTCAATTTGGACTGTTTCATTTTCAATACATTTGCAAACATTTCTAAAAACATGTTTTCAATTTATCATTATGGGGTATTGTGTGTAGATGGGTGAGACATGTTTTATTTAATCCATTTTGAATTCAGGCTGTAACAACAACATATGGAATAAGTCAAGGGGTATGAATACTTTCTGAAGGCACTGTATGTGTGTGAGCTTGATCGTTAACAGTCTAGATCTGAAATAGGAATATTAAAAGGAGCCCCGGTTTCATGACAACTATCCTTTATGTACAGTACACATACCATCTTCATCTGTCTGGATGATGGTCTCGTCACTCTCCTTGCGTCCTTCGGGGTTGGTGAGGATCATCTTGAGGCTGACGTTGGTGTTGGGGGGCAGGTTGCCCACCACGTGGCGTGGGGCCTTGGGGTCCATGTCCAGGCAGTCGGCCTTGGTCTGATTGTTGGCGTTGTAGTAACGGTAGCAGATGGTGACGTTGAAGGTGTGGCAGCGGGTGATATTGTAGCCCAGAGACTCCCAGTCCACAGCGATGAATCTGGCCTGGGATTCCGCTATCTTCAGGCTCTTCGGGGTCCGCATCGGCTCTGGAGGAGAGAAAGAAACACATGGTTAAAAATGTGCTCGCAATCTAGCGACAACTATGGCCAACATAGAATCACTGGAGAGACCAGTTTGTGTACAGTATCATCTGATTGGGGGACAGCGTATACTACCACTAACATGTATGTCACAAATGTGCACATTTAGGCAGTATTAACACATCAGGTCCATGTGTATGCTCTGTCAAAGCGAGGTGTTGATGATGGCGCCCAAAAATTATCCTTCAGCCGCACAGCGGCCAATCAACACAAAGCTCCACCTTTCTTTTCCTCATCCCTGGGTCAGAACATATCCACAGACAAATAATGAGGCCGTTATGAGGATTGAATGTCAATGTGAGAGAGAAGGGGTGAAAGCAAACCAAATGAGCAAACGTGAACTGTGTGTTGAGCTGATGCTGGTGACCAGGAGGACACTCTCACAGCATTTTAAGAGCTTCTGAATTAGCCAATATATCACCCTGGGAGAAAGTCAATATAATCCAAACCGCAATTCATCAAGCAACGACGGCATGCTGGATACTAATTACTCTAATAGTCAAATTTATCTGTGTGATTAAGGCAATGATGCAAGTAGCGCCTTTGTCTCACCGTGGCTATTTGCATTGTGGAGATGCAGCCAACACTGCAGCAAGGGCAGGACTTTAATAGGAACATGACTTATAGACACTTATAACACTGTATATTGCAATGCATTGAGTTAGCCTTTCTGTACATTAATATTTTGATTATCATCAATTATCACGATGAGATTATTATCATGTTGATATTTAGGCTTTATATAAAAAATACTACACATTTCCTGTCCGTACATAAACATGAGTTAGGGGCCAGCTCGCAGGGATAAGGGGCATTCAATTTGTCCTCTATTGACAGATGTGTTCTAGACACCAGCCTAGCAGTGGTTAAAGTGCATGACCTGACATGTAGAGGTTGTGGGGGTTCAATCTCCACTAAGCCCTGGTATCCTGCATACTCTGCAACACTCATTACTTGAGTAATGGGGTAATGATTCTGCCATGGCCAGCCTGGGGGGGTGTATGTGTACACCATGCAGGCTCTTGGCATGGCAGCCCATCCTCACACAAAAGCCTCCCTCTCAAATGTCCTCTGTGGAAACAGACCTTATTCTGTTCAGTCTCATCTCTATGACCACTGCACTGAGTCATAAAAATAAAAAGATTGAAAAACAAAAAGTGAGTTAGGCCAAACTCACAAAAAGAGAAAAGGAGAAAGGTGAACTCTTGTTCACTAAAATACAGATTGTCTCTGCTGGGTGTAATCACCTGCACTTTGAAGAGCGGGGCCCAGGAGAGCCCTTCCTTTCTAGTCTAATTAGAATGAAAAGCTCTGAATAAAGACTGGGGACTTGTTAACATGATCTGATATTGACTGTTTTGGGGGTTATTAAGAATAAAGCTCACTTAACGTGCCGTTGGAGCGATACTGGACCATTGACTTAATTGAGTCGCTTTTCTTAAATTGCTTGTAAATATGTTATGTTTTTATTGCGTTGGAATTGTAAATATTGTGAATTTGTATGATTGTGTGCAGGGCTCCCTTGAAAAAAGGGTATTGGTCTCAGTTGGATTCCCTGTTTTTAAAAAGTATGAATGATAACCATACAGTGCATTCGGGAAAGTATTCAGACCCCTTCACTTTTTCCACATTTTGTTACGTTACAGCCTTATTCTAAAATTGATTAAATTCGTTCTACACACAATACCCCATAATGAGAAAGCAAAAACAGGTTTTTCGATATTTATTAAAAATAAAAAACTGAAATATCACATTTACCTTAGTATTCAGACCCTTTACTCAGTACTTTGTTGAAGCACCTTTGGCAGCGATTACAGCCTCGAGTCTTCTTGGGTATGACGCTACAAGCTTGGCACACCTGTATTTGGGGAGTTTCTCCCATTCTTCACTGCAGATCCTCTCAAGCTCTGTCAGGTTGGATGAGGATCTGTCAGGTTGGATGGGGAGCGTCACTGCACAGCTATTTTCAGGTCTCTCCAGAGATGTTAGATTGGGTTCCAGTCTGGGCTCTGGCTGGGCCACTCAAGGAGATTCAGAGACTTGTCCCGAAGCCACTCCTGCATTGTCTTGGCTGTGTGCTTAGGGTCGTTGTCCTGTTGGAAGCTGAACCTTCGCCCCAGTCTGAGGTCCTGAGTGCTCTGGGGCAGGTTTTCATCAATGATCTCTCTGTACTTTTCTCCATTAATTTCTACCCCGATCCTGACTAGTCTCCCAGTCCCTGCTGCTGAAAAACATCCCCACAGCATGATGCTGCCACCACCATGCTTCACCGTAGGAATGGTTCCAGGTTTCCTCCAGATGTGACACTTGGCATTCAGGCCAAAGAGTTCAATCTTGGTTTCATCAGACCAGAGAATCTTGTTTCACATGGTCTGAGAGTCCTTTAGGTGCCTTTTGGCCAACTCCAAGTGGGCTGTCATGTGCCTTTTACTGAGGAGTGGCTTCCGTCAGGCCACTCTACCATAAAGGCCTATTTGGTGGAGTGCTGCAGAGATGGTTGTCCTTCTGGAAGGTTCTCACATCTCCACAGACGAACTCTGGAGCTCTGTCAGAGTGACCATCAGGTTCTTGGTCACCTCCCTGACCAAGGCCCTTCTCCCCCGATTGCTCAGTTTGGCCGGGCGGTCAGCTCTAAGAAGGGTCTTGCTGGTTCCAAACTTCTTCCATTTAAGAATTATGGAGGCCACTGTGTTCTTGTGGACCATCAATGCAGCAGAATGTTTTTGATACCCTTCCCCAGATCTGTGCCTCGACGCAATCCTGTCTCGGAGCTCTACGGACAATTCCTTGGACCTCACGGCTTGGTTTTTGCTCTGACATGTACTGTCAACTGTGGGACCTTATATAGACAGGTGTGTGCCTTTCCAAATCATGTCCAATCAATTGAATTTACCAATGAAGTTGTAGAAACATCTCAAGGATGAACAACGGAAACAGGATGCACCTGAGCTCATTTTCGAGTCTCATAGCAAATTTCTAAAAACCTGTTTTTGCTTTGTCATTATCGGGTATTGTGTGTAGATTGATGAGGAAAATGTTTAATTTAATCCATTTTAGAACAAGGCTGTAATGTAAAAAAATTTTGGAAAAAGGGAAGGGGTCTGAATATTTTCCGAATGCACTGTATACAGTGCCTTCAGAAAGTATTTACACCCCTTTACTTTTTCAACATTTTGTTGTGTTACAGCCATTTTGTTGTGTTAAAATTGATAACATTTTGATTTCGTATCACTGACCTACACACAATACCTTAATAATGTCAAAGTGGAATTTTGTTTATAGAAATTTTTTGAAATTAATAAAACATTTAAAGCTGAAATGTCTTGAGTCAATAAGTATTCAACCCCTTTGTTATGGCAAGCCTACATAAATTCAGGAGTAAAAATGTCCTTTAAAAATCATTGACTCATTCCGTGTTCAATAATAGTGGCTAATTTGATTCTTGAATGACTACCCCATCTCTGTACCCCACACATACAATTATCTGTAAGGTCCCTCAATCGAGTAGTGAATTTCAATGCCTCGCAAAGAAGGGCACCTATTGGTAGATAGGTCACAACGGTGACCCTGCATGATGAAAAAACTTTTGTTATTTAGTGGCCAGTGTTTCTGAGAATGAGCAGTGCTCGGGTGTAGAGGAGGGGAATTGGTCCTGGGGTGGCCACAGGTTGGCTGTAGTAGCCCGGGAGCAACCTGCTGACCTCCTTTCTTCTCTTGACTGCAGGGGCGCAACTGTCACTGGGGACGGGGACCCCCCTCCCCCACCCCCCACCACAACCCCACCCCACATTCTGAAATTGCATTTTGGTCCCAATTTTATCATTGGAATGTGATACAAACGATGCAACGGTGTGCCTTAGGACCATGTGGACGCCTCCAGGCGGTCGGGTAGGCTGTTTTGAGTGTTTATCAAATGATTTGGGATAAGCCACAAACAAGCCCTCTATGGGAGAGAGGCAAAGCCAAAGCGGTCATTTACAAAACATTACGGTGTCTCTCATCTGCTAGTCAACCTGTTAGTATGCCCCCAACCCACATGATGACCCAAGAGCCAGCTATTCCGTTTGGGGTGAGAAGATAAAAGAGCAGAAAAAATACATGAAAGTACCAGGGAAGAATAGAGTTGGATAGATTCCTGACACCCTCCATCAATTTAAATGTCAACCAGGCAAAATCATTTGCGGGTAGAAATTAATTGGTTCTGACTTCCCATGCCCCATCAACTTTTAGCACATGCGTACACACAAAGAATAAATAACATCTCCCCCCACCCCCTTCTCTCCTCTGTGCTATGTATTCTACCATCCAGGCCCATGATTAACAACGTGTGTACCCTTCAGAGCTGATCAATAGCCGTGAAGTCCTGCATTAACTTCACAGATTAGGCAACCCCCCTATAATAAATTCCATCGATTCCAGCAGGCTCAGATGCTTAAATCCCAGTGCATTTTTCAAGGCTTAAATTAAAAGGAGATATATGGTCCTGGGAGAGGCAAGGTGCCAGATAGGAAGGTGTTCCTGCTCTCCTTATTCTCCTTTTTCAGCATGGATTCAGGCTGCAGCCTCTCCTAACAGGCCAGGATGAGAGACGGGTGGATCCCCTTACTAAACAGGCCAGGGCCCTCCTTTGGCCCCGCAATTCAAACACACGTTTCCCCTCTGACCCTCCTTGCACTAGCCTTCCCTTATCTTCCTTTATCTAAAGCTCACTGAATGGATGGGGTGAGGGGGGGTGAAAGGGGAGAGAGGGGAGTGAGGAGTGGGGGAGTCTGGAACGTGGCCATTTGGGATCAGGCCTAGCAATGAGGAGACTTTGGCGTCGTCCCTGGATCTTTAATTGCTGTGACAAATCAACCATTGATGTTGAAAACAGAACCAATTGTTTACACAGCCCGCTCTTTGTGGCGAGCAACAATGCATTCTTTATTTCCACGGGGTTCAGCGGAGAGAAAAAGCAAAATATGCATACAGAGGTAAATATTGCTCTACAGAGTGCTTACATGATACTTAAGCTTGTCTGAAGCACCTGATTAAGTGCATCAAGAGGGCAGCAATCAATTATAATCAAATAAGCAGTCAGCAGAATCCTTAATGGCAAAGAAACCTAATTGAATATCCTGTATTGATTTCAGATTTTCACTCCTTATTTTGCTGCTTGATTCCATTATTTGTTTTGCCAATCAGATTAGCAGGGCCATGATTGCATTATAAGAGAGTTTAAGAATATGTCACCCGTTAGGCTAAATGACCATGAGGATGAGGCCCATGAGGGACCCAGACTGTGACAGGACAGACACTGTCCTTTCTGCTGGATGGCAATCAGTGACGCTGCCAACCAGGCTCCATGGACCATGATTGATGTTGACCATATATTTGATGGAAAGTGCAACGTAATACACTTATGTTCTCTACCTTGGCATAGCTGGACTGTTACTGCTCAAGGCCCTAGAGAAGAAGTGAGAGAATCAAATAACGTTTATCTTGTTGTTATGTGCAGTTATGCATGTAGTCGGTGTAGAAACGTTCAAGAAAGCTGATAAGTAATGTCAATCAAATCTCTAATTGTCGTACAGCAGACACCAGTTGCAGGGAGGGAGGAACATCTCTTCAAGAGATGAGATGAGAGTTGTTCAAAAATGCAAATATTGTTGTCATTCTAGGAACAAACACCAAAGAAACGTGGACCCCACAACAGGTGCTGTTATCGTTGCACAAGAAAACAAGGCACCCATTTCTCCTGTTTGTGGGCATAACAGGCAGATTAGATCTTTAATTGCACCAGAAGTCTCCTGTTTGCTCAAAGATTGCTTCTTCTCTGCTTCCCAACTTCTTAACGTCACTCACAGTTGGCCGGTCTTCCACACTGCTCCACCACTATCTCTCCCAGGCTCCACCGGCTTTCATATGAAATCGGCAGCTAAACTTTTTGGAGCAGAACGGCTCCTTTATCTTCTAGAATGGAAATAATGTGAGCCAGGGAGACGGCTGTGGCTTGCACGGAGTTGCGGCTCTGCAACACGACTTGTCTGTCACTCTTATCATTACAAGGGAAAAAAGTAAATGAAACAGCCCAAAAAGAATGTAATTGGGGATTAGGCAGACAAATTGTAGCTTGTGTAAATCAAATGGAGCTGCTAAACTTTGCAGAAGGTTTTGCACTTTGACCACCCTGGTAGAGAGAGGGTTGCGGACGATCAGGCATAATGGGTGTTTTCCAGAAATGGGCTGATTTGATCGTGGTGACAGCACACAGGGATAGGATCACTGTGGGAGAGGGAACAGAACAACAGGGTCCGGAGCAAACACACTTCAATTCCCTGTAGGCCTTGCTGCCTGAGCTTGGATGGTCACAAAGATGTAGCTAAAAGCCAACAGGCCACTGTGACAGGCATTGGGCCGTCAAGAATAGCATGAAGGACAGTATTTGTATCTCGACACAAAGCACACAAAAGCCTGCATAGGACAAATAGGCCCATTCCAAGGACACATAACATTTCAATAGAGAATGTACACAGCATGAGGCCTTCACACTACACAAGCTACAGTGCCATCAGAAAGTATTCACACCCCTTGACTTTTTCCAAATGTTGTTGTGTTACAGAAGGAATTAAAATCGTATTAAATTGAGATATTTTTTTTCACTGGCATACACACAACATCCCATAATGTCAACATTTTTGCAAATGTATTCAAAATGAAAAGCTGAAATGTCTTGAGTCAATAAGTATTCAACCCCTTTGTTATGGCAAGCCTAAATAAGTTCAGGAGTAAACATTTGCTTAACAAGTAACACAATAAGTTGCATGGACTCACTATGTGTGCAATAATAGTGTTTAACATGATTTTGAAATGACTACCTCATCTCTGTACCCCACACATACAATTATCTGTAAGGTCCCTCAGTCGAGCAGTGAATTTTGATCACACATTCAACCACAAAGACCAGGGAGGTTTTCCAATGACTCACCAAGAAGGGCACCTATTGGTAGATTGGTAAAAAAAAAAAAAAAAAAAAAAATGACATTGAATATCCCTTTGAACATGGTGAAGTTATTCATTACACTTTAGATTGTGTATCAATACACCCAGTCACTACAAAGATACAGGCATCCTTCCTAACTCAGTTGCCGGAGAGGAAAGAAACCACTCAGGGACTTCACCATGAGGCCAATGGTGACTTTAAATCAGTTACAGAGTTTAATGGCTGTGATAGAACTAAACTGAAGATGGATCAACAACATTGTAAAGAAGGAAGCCTGTACAGAATACAAATATTTAAATAAATATATTCTGTTTGCAAAAAATGTGGCAAAGCAAATAACAAAGTGTTATGTTAGGGACAAATCCAATATAACACATTACTGAGTTTCACTTTCCATATTTTCAAGTATAGTGGTGGCTGCATCATGTTATGGGTATTCTTGTAATTGTTAAGGACTGGGGAGTTTTTCAGGATAAAAAAGAAATGGAACGGAGCCAAGCACAGGCAAAATCCTAGAGGAAAACCTGGTTCAGTCTGCTTTCCACCAGACACTGGGATATTAATTCACCTTTCAGCAGGACAATAACCTAAAACACAAGGCCAAATCTACACTGGAGTTGCTTACCAAGAAGACAGTGAATGTTCCAGTGTTGACTTAAATCAAGACCTGAAAATAGTTGTCTAGTAATAATCAACAATCAATTTGACAGAGCTTGAAGAATTCTGAAAATAATAATGGGAAAATGTTGCACAAACCAGGTGTGGAACGCTCTTAGAGACTTAAGGTGTCAGCATGCTTCAGTTCAGCTGGTGCCTAACCGAACTCGGCTAGCCGAACAGAACGGGTGTGCTCGCATACTCCCTTAAAAGACCTTCACTTAAAAAATGAGAAAAAAGCGGCAATAGTACGGTTAGTCAGAATTAATCTAAGATAACACAAGAAATCTATCATTAATTTTTAAGTTTTACATGTAACTAATGCGGTGCAGTATTTCTTAATGAAAAAATTTGCATGAAAACGAGTAATCTCTCGTTGAATGACAAAAAAGTACTTTATTCAAGAATCCCTACTGTTGACCAATCATCGACGATGGGGGCGTAAACTTCGGCCCCAACTCCGGCTTGCCTCCAGTAAAAAACTATACGAACGGTTTCGGCTGGGAAGCATGCGAACGCCTCTACCCAGAAAGACTCACAGCTGTAATCGCTGCCAAAGGTGCTTCTACAAAGTATTGACTCAGTGGTGTGAATACTTACGTAAATGAGACATTTCTGTATTTCATTTTCTAAAAACATGTTTTCACTTTGTCATTATGGGTATTGTGTGTAGATGAGAGAAAAAAACATTCAGGCTGTAACACAACAAAATGTGGAATAAGTCAAGGGGTATGAATACTTTTTGAAGGCACTGTATATGATTCCTCAGTGAAGCAGGCTGACGCACTCTCCCCACTGCCGCATGTGCAGCTCTTGCCCCTTCTCAAGGAGACATGGGAGAACAAAGGACAGTTAGCAGAGAAACGGAGCATTTGCAAGGATACGTCCCCAACAATCTGAGAATCACTGTAATTGTGTACACCCTATTGTGGTTGATCTTTTGCCCCTCCGTTGTGATTATTTCTCTCAGACTGCAGACACCTAGCAAAGTGTTTTCTACTTCTTAAACCTGAGAGATGTTTTAAAAGGAACCACAGTCATCTAGTGTTAAATGAAGATCTGACAGTCACCATCAGGCACGTCTCTGGCCAGCCGGGAGGACAGCGAGAGGGTTCTATATGATTAAACTACAGTGGAAATTACTCTGTCCATCTCTCTGCTCTTGTGAGTCAATACAAAAAAGTGGGATGAGTAATAGGAGGCATTTCACCTAATTGATTAGAATTGTCAGGTCAGAAAGCTAAATGAGAATGCAATTTTGAAGTGCCGCTCGCCACTTGTAGGTGGAGCAGTCTCTTCACTCGTGCCGAGCGAGAGAGAGAGACAGAGAGACAGGCAGACAGAGCCAGAGAGTGCCCTTTTTGAGGAGGACTCCCTCTCTCTCTCCCTCTGTGTTCTTCCTGAAATGACTGTGATAAGTGGGGGGATTGAAAATAGATGGCTAGTGGTGAAATCAACTTGGGGCTAAGCTGGCCTTTAGAATAGAGGCATTAATCATGTTGGTTGTTTCCTTCATTTACCTCTCCATTAGGCTGGCCCCGGCACCATTTGGGTGCTCTCCGAGGGCGACCCCATTGATGTACACCTTCCAGGGACGAGGCGGTGGCCAAATCAACAACCAGCTGCCCACACATTTCCCATTATTTAATTTCCCATGGAACCACCGCAGAACATCCACTCCACAATAAAGCTTGGACAACATATATTTTCTACCACACATCACTGACATGGTGATAGGGAAGGGGTGAATCCAACATCATTTATTTTTAATAGCTGCTCAAGTAGCTCCCTATGGACTGGTGAATGCTGAGGCGAACACTGGGATGCACTAGACGCTAGGGCTTTCTAATGTGCTTTGCTCCATAAACCTCTGGTGGTTAAGACATTACATATAGCTAATGGCGCGTACATTACTTAACGGAGAGAAATATACAACCCCCCAAAAAAACACATCAATATAAACCGGGTAGAGGAGAGAGGAAAACTGCAAACTCTCTAGAGGATACAAGTGTATCACATTTAAAAAGAGATTTTGTTTGTTGAACTTTCCACTCAGAGCCAGTGTGTGTGTGTACGTGTGTGCGCATTTCCATGCATGTATGTATGCCTGCGTGTGCTTGAACACAGACATACAGTACCAGTCAAAAGTTTGGACACACCTACTCATTCAAGGGTTTTTCTTTTCTTTTTACTATTTTCTATATTGTAGAATAATAGTGAAGACATCAAAACTATGAAATAACACATATGGAATCATGTAGTAACCAAAAAAGTGTTAAACAAATCAAAATATATTTTAAATTTGAGATTCTTCAAAGAGTCACCCTTTGCCTTGTTGACAGCTTTGCACACTCTTGGCATTCTCTCAACCAGCTTCACCTGGAATGCTTTTCCAACTGTCTTGAAGGAGTTCCCACATATGCTGAGCACTTGTTGGCTGCTTTTCCTTCACTCTGCGGTCCAACTCATCCCAAATCATCTCAATTGGATTGAGGTCGGGGGATTGTGGAGGCCAGGTCATCTGATGCAGCACTCCATCACTCTCTTTCTTGGTCAAATAGCCCTTACACAGACTGTAGGTGTGTTGGGTCATTGTCATGTTGAAAAACAAATGATAGTCCCACTAAGCGCAAACCAGATGGGATGGCGTATCGCTGCAGAATGCTGTGGTAGCCATTCTGGTTAAGTGTGCCTTAAATTATAAATATATCACCGACAGTATCACCAGCAAAGCACCCCCACACCATCACACCTACTCCTCCATGCTTCACGGTGGGAACTACACATGCGGAGATCATCCGTTCACCTACTCTGCGTCTCACAAAGACATGGTGGTTGGAACCAAAAATCTCAAATTTGGACTCATCAGACCAAAGGACAGATTTCCACCGGTCTAATGTCCATTGCTTGGGTAGATCAGCTTAATATTGCAGATAGATTGTAACACATATATATATATATATATATATATATATATATACATACATACATACATATATAAATATACATACAGTGGGGAGAACAAGTATTTGATACACTGCCAATTTTGCAGGTTTTCCTACTTACAAAGCATGTAGAGGTCTGTAATTTTTATCATTGGTACACTTCAACTGTGAGAGACGGAATCTAAAACAAAAATCCAGAAAATCACATTGTATGATTTTTAAGTAATTCATTTGCATTTTATTGTATGACATACGTATTTCATACATCAGAAAAGCAGAACTTAATATTTGGTACAGAAACCTTTGTTTGCAATTACAGAGATCATACGTTTCCTGTAGGTCTTGACCAGGTTTGCACACACTGCAGCAGGGATTTTGGCCCACTCCTCCATACAGACCTTCTCCAGATCCTTTAGGTTTCGGGGCTGTCGCTGGGCAATATGGACTTTCAGCTCCCTCCAAAGATTTTCTATTGGGTTCAGGTCTGGAGACTGGCTAGGCCACTCCAGGACCTTGAGATGCTTCTTACGGAGCCACTCCTTAGTTGCCCTGGCTGTGTGTTTCGGGTCGTTGTCATGCTGGAAGACCCAGCCACGACCCATCTTCAATGCTCTTACTGAGGGAAGGAGGTTGTTGGCCAAGATCTCGCGATACATGGCCCCATCCATCCTCCCCTCAATACGGTGCAGTCGTCCTGTCCCCTTTGCAGAAAAGCATCCCCAAAGAATGATGTTTCCACCTCCATGCTTCACGGTTGGGATGGTGTTCTTGGGGTTGTACTCATCCTTCTTCTTCCTCCAAACACGGCGAGTGGAGTATAGACCAAAAAGCTCTATTTTTGTCTCAACAGACCACATGACCTTCTCCCATTCCTCCTCTGGATCATCCAGATGGTCATTGGCAAACTTCAGACGGGCCTGGACATGCGCTGGCTTGAGCAGGGGGACCTTGCGTGCGCTGCAGGATTTTAATCCATGACGGTGTAGTGTGTTACTATAGGTTTTCTTTGAGACTGTGGACATTGACCAGGTCCTGCCGTGTAGTTCTGGTCTGATCCCTCACCTTCCTCATGATCATTGATGCCCCACGAGGTGAGATCTTGCATGGAGCCCCAGACCGAGGGTGATTGACCGTCATCTTGAACTTTTTCCATTTTCTAATAATTGCGCCAACAGTTGTTGTCTTCTCACCAAGCTGCTTGCCTATTGTCCTGTAGCCCATCCCAGCCTTGTGCAGGTCTACAATTTTATCCCTGATGTCCTTACACAGCTCTCTGGTCTTGCCATTGTGGAGAGGTTGGAGTCTGTTTGAGTGTGTGGACAGGTGTCTTTTATACAGGTAACAAGTTCAAACAGGTGCAGTTAATACAGGTAATGAGTGGAGAACAGGAGGGTTTCTTAAAGAAAAACGAACAGGTCTGTGAGAGCCGGAATTTTTACTAGTTGGTAGGTGATCAAATACTTATGTCATGCAATAAAATGCAAATTAATTACTTAAAAATCATACAATGTGATTTTCTGGATTTTTGTTTTAGATTCCGTCTCTCACAGTTGAAGTGTACATATGATAAAAATGACAGACCTCTACATGCTTTGTAAGTAGGAAAACCTGCAAAATCAGGCTGTGTATCAAATACTTGTTCTCCCCACTGTATATACACACACATACATATATATATATACATACATACACATATATACACATATACACACACACATACACCCATACATACATACATACATATCCTATAAAAAAATGTATTCCCCTTTATTACTTTCCAACCCCGCCACCCTTATTTGAGCTGTTCTTGCCATAATATGGACTTGGTCTTTTACCAAATAGGGCTATCTTCTGTATACCCCCCTACCTTGTCACAACACAATTGATTGGCTCAAACGCATTAAGAAGGAAAGAAATTCCATAAATTAACTTTTAACAAGGCACACCTGTTAATTGAAATGTATTCCAGGTGACTACCTCATGAAGCTGGTTGAGAGAATGCCAAGAGTGTGCAAAGCTGTCATCAAGGCAAAGGGTGGCTATTTGAAGAATTTCAATTATAAAATATATTTTGATTTGTTTAACACTTTTTTGGTTACTACATGATTCCATATGTGTTATTTCATAGTTTTGATGTCTTCACTATTATTCTACAATATAGAAAATAGTAAAAATAAAGAACAACCCTGGAATGAGTAGGTGTGTCCAAACTTTTGACTGGTGCTATATACTACAAATATCTCCTTCACAAAGCTAGGTATGGTCAGGTTGTAACTCCACCAAGGTGCTGCAGTCTGTCTGTACCTGAGGCTAAATATAAACTATTGAGTTTCCTCATTCCTCCTCAACCTGAAACAACTATCATCCACTCCGATTATTATATCCACACCGATTAGTACACAAAGGCTGCTCCAAGATGTCTGACGCCTTAGCATAAAATGCCGTAAACACCTGTAAACCAATTACAGCTGCCAAATGAGCTTGGCTTTACTGATTATTCATAATGGGCATTGCCATCTGTTAATTACCCAACTGAAATTAGCCAATCATTTAGACCCCTCTTTCCCAGACATAATAGGAAAGTTTTTCATTTGCACAAGTTTAAAACACCGCATTAAACCAGTGGTCGTTTTTTTGACACAACTGTGGGAAGCCTTGGAGTCAACATGGGCCAGCATCCCCGTGGAACGCTTTCGACACCTTGTAGAGTCCATGCCCTGACAAATTGAGTCTGTTCTTAGGGGAAAAGGGGGTGCAACTCAATATTAGGAAAGTGTTCTTAATTTTTTTTTACACTCAGTGTATATCAACTAGTTTCTATAATTGATAATGTCCACTGTAAAACAAGGTAAGAGTTCTCTGTATCCCTTGTCAGCCCCTCTGTGTGAAGTCCACATCGGACATACAGTAAATGGTGGTCCTAGAATACTAATCTTCTGTCAGCAATATCCCACATCCAGATGGAGAACGTCTGTTCCTGCTTCTACCATGGCCCTATGGCTGGAGAGCCCAATCAGGGCTGCTTCTCCCTGGGTCATAATCAACCACATAGCCTACACTGTGTGGAAATATCTCACCCTTCACTAACCATGAACTATTTTATCCACAAACGCTAACATGATGTGTGATCATTGCTTCAGATTTGAATATGCATGTGTTTTCAAAATGTGGACTGCTTTTTAAATAGACTTGTTTATCCCAAACTTGCGGAGTAGAGGAGGAGGAGACCGTAATCATTTTGTTGCCGTGCTGACAGTGGTCACTATGATGACACAAGATTTCCTTTACCTGCAATCAACCAATTTGCCATCCATTTTCTGTGTAAGCCATTTCCAGGGGCCGGGATCGCCACCATTCAGACTAACCTCCCAGTCCATCCCAAACTTGATTATATTTCACCTTTTATTCTCCTCAGAAATGAATAAATCACTTCTTCAGGAGAAGAAATTTAAAAAAAAAAACTCCTTGTAGAAAATATAATAATAAAATAACTAATTCTCACCATTCCCACCAGGGAAATGAAACGCTGTGTGTGTCATTCTTGTATCAATTACACACACAGTTACCACTAGCACTAGAGACAATTGTATTGAGGGAGGGGGCGGATATGATTTTCATCTTTGTGATCTTCTGTACCGAACAAAGATTTTCAATGAACAGAGTCAGAGCAGGGCGTTCTCTGGATGGAGCTGGAAATAAGAGCACCGTTTGGTACTACACCTTCAAACATGGAAACTATTATGAGAGATCTAATGAAGAACATACTCTATATACTGTAGCCTGATAGGAGATTTTTTTAAAAGTCATATTTCAGTTTTGCATTTGAAATTAACTGAACTTCAATCTGCATATTCATTTCCACCAGTAATTAATTATCTGTGTTTTTTATATTAAAAAAAGGTAGACTGAAACTGCATCCAGGCTACACATAACTTTCACGGTCTGAGATTTCAGTGAACTACAGTAGTTCAGTGTGTTTGTGCGTGCCTGCGTGCTTATGTACTCTAAATAAATGTTTGGAGGGGTATTCGGCATGCTGCTGTGAAGACATGGCCACCTCATGTGTTTTGATTACACGCACATCCCTTTTTGCTTGCGTCGGGCATACGACCTGACAAACTACACTACTACGGAGTGGATGTGAAATGTTTGTACATATTAAGTCACAGTGCCCAGCCATTCAAAACACAGCAGTCGCTAGACTCGCTACTTCCAAGTCACTGACAATTAATCTAATGCCTTCTGAGGAGGTTTACAGCCCCGGGACAAGCAGAAAGCTGCTCCACTGTCACTATCCATACACATTCCTCCATGCACTTCCACCCATTAAGGAGAGCAGGTCCCTCTTTGACCGTGGCTGATAATGGGTGTAGTAGTTTAACAATAGCCGGTACAGTAAGACTGTTAGCTGTGAAATATGAGGTCTATTCCCAAACGCGGCAATGCCATTTACACAGGAGGCTGAGTGATCCATACATCCCTATATAAACAGCATCACCACAAATCACTGGGAGAAAGGAACCAGATAAATCCTTAAAACAAGCCCAGGCACAGATTACCCAACGTTGGCAAGAGCAAAATGTTAGGGAGGGCAGCGCGTTCTATCTCTGTCATCTTTTATTAATCTCGAATGTGATGGATGACTATGGGGGCTAAGTGAGTACTAATGTATTATGTGGAGGGATAACTATAGTCTATGTAGAGTCAATCTGATGAATGGAATTACCTACTGTACATTGCATCTCACCTCAGACAACCAAGTCCCAAACAAGTACAGGTACTGTAACTGCCAGAATAAAGGAAACACTTGAGTAAATGAGGGATGCAAAGTATATTGAAAGCAGGTGCTTTCACACAGGTGTGGTTCCTGCGGTAATTAAGCAATTAACATCCATTCATGCTTAGGGTCATGTATAAAAATGCCCAGTTGCCCATTATTTTGGCTACCATGGCTAGAAGAAGAGATCTCAGTGACTTTGAAAGAGGGGTCTCAAAGGAGCATATGAGGTTTAAAAGGGTGTGTGTGTGTCACCAGTTCTCAACCCAATTGAACACTTATGGGAGAGTCTGGAGCGGCGCCTGAGACAGCTTTTTCCTCCACCATCAACAAAACACCAAATTATGGAATTTGTCATGGAAGAATGGTGTCACATCCCTCCAATAGAGTTCCAGACACTTGCAGAATCAATGCCAAGGCGCACTGAAGCTGTTCTGGCGGCTCTTGGTGGCCCAATGCCTTATTAAGACACTTTATGTTGCTGTTTCCATTATTTTGGCAGTTACCTATAGCTAGTACCTTATCTTACAGAGCATATTGATGTTGTATGGTATTAACCACAGCAGAATGGTAGATGAGTAGAGTTTCATTTACACTGGAATGGAAATTCTCTAACTACAAGTCTATATTCCTGTGATCTTTAATTGTACTGAAACTGCAGCAGTCGGAGGAAGACAGAATGAGAGTGGGAGAAAGAGCCAGAGGGAGGGTGGAGAAGAGAGAGCGAGAGAGAGAGAGAGAGCGAGAAAAAGAGAGGGAAGAGGTGGGAGGAGACCAAGAAATCGCCAGGTACTAAAGCTCAACAAGCCACACGTTTGTCCCCTTTTCCTTGTTTGAAATTCATATTGCAGAGCCTGTGAGGAAGCTGATAAGCAGTCTAAAGGAGTAGAGTAAACACACATCCTTAGATCTAGTACAGGTGGATTATACTGTAGGTAATGAGGGAAAGGGAATAAATATCATTAAGGACAAACAAATCTATCACAGTTCACGGACAGGCAGTCAAAACAATATGCAGAGTAATGGTTTTATGAGGAAGTTCTGGGTAGTAATGATTTAGCATCCTACATTCAATAATACATGTCCTATTATTCTGGCAACTGGTGTATGAGGCACATACATGTTTCTGCACAATATCATAGAGGTATTGACATTCATTACTATTTATGATTCACATGAAAAGCAGCACTGTGTTCATCACATCCGGAGTAATGAGATGGATCCTGTTTTTGAGCGAACAATGAGCGAACAATGTGCGGCTGGATCACAAAAATCTTCCTGAACGGAGCAAAAAAAGAGAGAAGTCATTTACATTTAAATAACATTTCCCTCTCACATACAGATAATCCGAGCAACTTCATAATGTTTGTTGAAAGGATCTGTGGTCCCACTGACAAGTCTTGTTTATGCTGCAGAAGGCACAGGGCCTAACTGTTGAACAAACATGAATCACTAATCGCCTTTATCTACTCCACAACACCGCCACGCATACCGCCGTTAGGGAGGCCTCGGCACGCTGCGCAGTGCACCATAGAGCCAGGGCCATCCCTGGCAATTCATTACTACCGCCTATTTAAAAGGCCTCAGCCTGGAAAGATGAGATAGTTGGGCAGGCTGCCGCAGGGCGTTGGGACAATTGCTCAGCTTTATATATTTGTGGACAGACACACGGTGGAATGACTGTAGTTATTTCACAAGAATGAGTGATAACTCCCAGGCATGCTCCTATGGCAGGGAGAGAGAATAAAGAGCTTCCCTGCAATTTAACTATTCAAAAAGAGGCTTTCTGAGGATAACCACCTGTCATAATGGGAATCCAAAGAAGGGTCTGTATCACCAATAATACAATTTAATTTGCTCAGATATGAATGTATGTACGTGGTGAAAGTAGACAGAATAAAATCATACTTTCTTTTTGTTGGAAAAGGCAACAAGACAATCAATATTTGGATTGAAATGTTGAGATGTTTGTCTCTCGACACCTAATCAATACCAAACAATCAATTGTCTCATCATTAGAACTGCTATTCACTAGCTCCTTCCATGTCAATTGTTTGGTACAGCGTGTGAATGTGAATTATTCTAGCTGAGACAATAACATTGCATATTATTCTTTCAACAAAAGCACAAAATCATTCAATAGTGTACAGTGAGGGAAAAAAGTATTTGATCCCCTGCTGATTTTGTACGTTTGCCCACTGACAAAGAAATGATCAGTCTATAATTTTAATGGTAGGTTTATTTGAACAGTGAGAGACAGAATAACAACAAAAAAATCCAGAAAAATGCATGTCAAAAATGTTATAAATTGATTTGCATTTTAATGAGGGAAATAAGAATTTGACCCCCTCTCAATCAGAAAGATTTCTGGCTCCCAGGTGTCTTTTATACAGGTAACGAGCTGAGATTAGGAGCACACTCTTAAAGGGAGTGCTCCTAATCTCAGTTTGTTACCTGTATAAAAGACACCTGTCCACAGAAGCAATCAATCAATCAGATTCCAAACTCTCCACCATGGCCAAGACCAAAGAGCTCTCCAAGGATGTCAGGGACAAGATTGTAGACTACACAAGGCTGGAATGGGCTACAACACCATCGCCAAGCAGCTTGGTGAGAAGGTGACAACAGTTGGTGCGATTAAGAAACACAAAAGACTTGTCAATCTCCCTCGGCCTGGGGCTCCATGCAAGATCTCACCTCGTGAAGTTGCAATGATCATGAGAACGGTGAGGAATCAGCCCAGAACTACACGGGAGGATCTTGTCAATGATCTCAAGGCAGCTGGGACCATAGTCACCAAGAAAACAATTGGTAACACACTACGCCGTGAAGGACTGAAATCCTGCAGCACCCGCAAGGTCCCCCTGCTCAAGAAAGCACATATACAGGCCCGTCTGAAGTTTGCCAATGAACATCTGAATGATTCAGAGGAGAACTGGGTGAAAGTGTTGTGGTCAGATGAGACCAAAATCGAGCTATTTGGCATCAACTCAACTCGCCGTGTTTGGAGGAAGAGGAATGCTGCCTATGACCCCAAGAACACCATCCCCACCGTCAAACATGGAGGTAGAAACATTATGCTTTGGGAGTGTTTTTCACCGCATCAAACTTCACCGCATCAAAGGGACGATGGACGGGGCCATGTACCGTCAAATCTTGGGTGAGAACCTCCTTCCCTCAGTCAGGGCACTGAAAATGGGTAGTGGATGGGTATTCCAGCATGACAATGACCCAAAACACACAGCCAAGGCAACAAAGGAGTGCCTCAAGAAGAAGCACATTAAGGTCCTGGAGTGGCCTAGCCAGTCTCCAGACCTTAATCCCATAGAAAATCTGTGGAGGGAGCTGAAGGTTTGAGTTGCCAAACGTCAGCCTCGAAACCTTAATGACTTGGAGAAGATCTGCAAAGAGGAGTGGAACAAAATCCCTCCTGAGATGTGTGCAAACCTGGTGGCCAACTACAAGAAACGTCTGACCTCTGTGATTGCCAATAAGGGTTTTGCCACCAAGTACTAAGTCATGTTTTGCAGAGGGGTCAAATACTTATTTCCCTCATTAAAATGCAAATCAATGTATAACATTTTTGACAAGCGTTTTTCTGGATTTTGTTGTTGTTATTCTGTCTCTCACTGTTCAAATAAACCTACCATTAAAATTATAGACTGATCATTTCTTTGTCAGTGGGCAAACTTACAAAATCAGCAGGGGATCAAATACTTTTTTCCCTCACTGTACATACATATAAATACATATACGTATACAGTTGAAGTCGGAAGTTTACATACAGTTAGGTTGGAGTCATTAAAACTTGTTTTCCAACCACTCCACAAATGTCTTGTTAATAAACTATAGTTTTGGCAAGTCGGTTAGGATATCTACTTTGTGCATGACACAAGTAATTTTTCCAACAATTGTTTACAGACAGATGATTTCACTTATAATTCACTCTATCACAATTCCAGTGGGTCAGAAGTTTACATACACCAAGTTGACTGTGCCTTTAAACAGCTTGGAAAATTCCAGAAAATGATGTCATTGCTTTAGAAGCTTCTGATAGGCTAATTGACATAATTTGAGTCAATTGGAGGTGTACCTGTGGATGTATTTCAAGGCCTACCTTCAAACTCAGTGCCTCTTTCCTTGACATCATGGGAAAATCAAAAGAAATCAGTCAAGATCTCAGAAAATAATGTGTAGACCTCCACAAGTCTGGTTCATCCTTGGGAGCAATTTCCAAATGCCTGAAGGTACCACGTTCATCTGTACAAACAATAGTACGCAAGTATAAACACCATGGGACCACGCAGCCGTCATACCACTCAGGAAGGAGACGCGTTCTGTCTCTTAGAGATGAACGTACTTTGGTGCGAAAAGTGCAAATCAATCCCAGAACAACAGCAAAGGACCTTGTGAAGACGCTGGAGGAAACAGGTACAAAGTATCTATATCCACAGTAAAATGAGTCCTATATTGACATAACCTGAAAGGCTGCTCAGCAAGGAAGAAGCCACTGCTCCAAAACCGCCATAGAAAAGCCAGACTACGGTTTGCAACTGCACATGGGGACAAAGATCGTACTTTTTGGAGAAATGTCATCTGGTCTGATGAAACAAAAATATAATTGTTTGACCATCAAAGACCATCGTTATGTTTGAAGGAAAAAGGGGGGAGCTTGCAAGCTAAAGAACACCATCCCAACCGTGAAGCACGGGGGTGGCAGCATCATGCAGTGGTGGTGCTTTTCTGCAGGAGGGACTGCTGCACATCACAAAATAGATGGCATCATGAGGAAGGAAAATTATGTGGATATATATACAGAAAAAAAGTATTTAGTCAGCCTCCAATTGTGCAATTTCTCCCACTTAAAAAGATGAGAGAGGCCTGTAATTTTCATCATAGGTACACGTCAACTATGACAGACAAAATGAGAAGAAAAAATCCAGAAAATCACATTTTTAATGAATTTATTTGCAAATGATGGTGGAAAGTAAGTATTTGGTCAATAACAAAAGTTTCTCAATACTTTCTTATATACCCTTTGTTGGCAATGACACAGGTCAAACGTTTTCTGTAAGTCTTCACAAGGTTTTCACACACTGTTGCTGGTATTTTGGCCCATTCCTCCATGCAGATCTCCTCTAGAGCAGTGATGTTTTGGGGCTGTCGCTGGGCAACACGGACTTTCAACTCCCTCCAAAGATTTTCTATGGGGTTGAGATCTGGAGACTGGCTAGGCCACTCCAGGACCTTGAAATGCTTCTTACGAAGCCACTCCTTCGTTGCCCGGGCGGTGTGTTTGGGATCATTGTCATGCTGAAAGACCCAGCCACGTTTCATCTTCAATGCCCTTGCTGATGGAAGGAGGTTTTCACTCAAAATCTCACGATACATGGCCCCATTCATTCTTTCCTTTACACGGATCAGTCGTCCTGGTCCCTTTGCAGAAAAACAGCCCCAAAGCATGATGTTTCCACCCCCATGCTTCACAGTAGGTATGGTGTTCTTTGGATGCAACTCAGCATTCTTTGTCCTCCAAACACGACGAGTTGAGTTTTTACCTAAACGTTCTCCCAATCCTCTTCTGGATCATCCAAATGCACTCTAGCAAACTTCAGACGGGCCTGGACATGTACTGGCTTAAGCAGGGGGACACGTCTTGCACTGCAGGATTTGAGTCCCTGGCGGCGTAGTGTGTTACTGATGGTAGGCTT
Source organism: Coregonus clupeaformis (assembly GCF_020615455.1). NCBI lineage: Eukaryota > Metazoa > Chordata > Actinopteri > Salmoniformes > Salmonidae > Coregonus > Coregonus clupeaformis. The sequence goes on along the minus strand of NC_059227.1, from coordinate 29,603,058 downwards.
TGTTAATTTGGTCCCAGCTCTCTGCAGGTCATTCACTAGGTCCCCCCGTGTGGTTCTGGGATTTTGTGATCATTTTTGACCCCACGGGGTGAGATCTTGCGTGGAGCCCCAGATCGAGGGAGATTATCAGTGGTCTTGTATGTCTTCCATTTCCTAATAATTGCTCCCACAGTTGATTTCTTCAAACCAAGCTGCTTACCTATTGCAGATTCAGTCTTCCCAGCCTGGTGCAGGTCTACAATTTTGTTTCTGGTGTCCTTTGACAGCTCTTTGGTCTTGGCCATAGTGGAGTTTGGAGTGTGACTGTTTGAGGTTGTGGACGTGTACCTATGATGAAAATTACAGGCCTCTCTCATCTTTTTAAGTGGGAGAACTTGCACAATTGGTGGCTGACTAAATACTTTTCCCCCCCACTGTATACACATCACAAAGACCTGACCTCAATCCTATAGAACATTTGTGGGCAGAACAGAAAAAGCGTGTGCGAGCAAGGAGGCCTACAATCCTGACTCAGTTACACCAGCTCTGTCAGGAGGAATGGGCCAAAATTCACCCAACTTATTGTGGGAAGCTTGTGGAAGGCTACCCGCAACGTTTGACCCAAGTTAAACAATTTAATGGCAATGCTACCAAATACTAATTGAGTGTATGTAAACTTCTGACCCACTGGGAATGTGATGAAAGAAATAAAAGCTGAAATAAATCATTCTCTCTACTATTATTCTGACATTTCACATTCTTAAAATAAAGTGGTAATCCTAACTGACCAAAGACAGGGAATTTTTACTAGGATTAAATGTCAGGAATTGTGAAAAACTGAGTTTAAATGTATTTGGCTAAGGTGTATGTAAACTTCCGACTTCAACTTTATGTGTGTATGTATATGTATATATATATATATATATATGTGTGTGGATGTATGTATGTATGTTGTGTGTGTGTGTGTGTGTGTGTGTGTGTGTGTGTGTGTGTGTGTGTGTGTGTGTGTGTATGTATGTATATATATATATATATACAGTGGGGAGAACAAGTATTTGATACACTGCCGATTTTGCAGGTTTTCCTACTTACAAAGCATGTAGAGGTCTGTAATTTTTATCATAGGTACACTTCAACTGTGAGAGACGGAATCTAAAACAGAAATCCAGAAAATCACATTGTATGATTTTTAAGTAATTAATTTGCATTTTATTGCATGACATAAGTATTTGATCACCTACCAACCAGTAAGAATTCCAGCTCTCACAGACCTGTTAGTTTTTCTTTAAGAAGCCCTCCTGTTCTCCACTCATTACCTGTATTAACTGCACCTGTTTGAACTCGTTACCTGTATAAAAGACACCTGTCCACAGACTCAATCAAACAGACTCCAACCTCTCCACAATGGCCAAGACCAGAGAGCTGTGTAAGGACATCAGAGATAAAATTGTAGACCTAGTCATAGTAGTTTTAATGACTCCAACCTAGGTGTATGTAAACTTCTGACTTCAACTGTACATCCTTTTTAAAAATAGATTTCCCTTTATTACTTTCCAACCCCACCACCCCTTCCCTAATTAGAGTAAACTAGTGAACAACAATGCTTAGGCCTCTACTTCCAGCTTATACATACTATATACATTTTATGGACACAGTCAATTCTACAATAATTATATTTTGTTTGTTTTTACTCCTGAACTTCCTCTACCCTCAACCTCCGATCATTTTCATGATGTCCATCCGGTTTGCTTCTATATGCCATATCTTTCTAACTGTGCTCTTTCACAAAAGCTCTCAACCTATAACCTATATACTTATTATGGACACAGTATGCTTTACATTAGTTATCTTGTTGTTATTAGTTGTCGTTAGTTGTTATTAGTCCCATCTTTCAACTCCATTCAACATTTTTCATCTATCTCTTAACACCATCCATATTGGATTTCTATTTGCTATATATTTTTCAACTGTACTGTGATGTTTTAGAAAAGTTCTGAACCCTTCTATTCTCATTGTTTCTACAGATTGTAAAATGAAAATAAACATTTTTGCTAAAAGTATTATTATATTATTGATCGATTGACTATGACTTTTCAGATCACCCAGTAGTGCTATCTGCAGGGTTAGCTCCAGGTAAATATTGCAATCCTTCAGCCATTCCTGGACCTGTGTCCAAAAACAAGCTACAAATGGACAGTACCAAAACAAATGATCTAATGATTTTGTCTCTTCGCAGCAAAATCTGCAGAGCTGGGAAGATTGTATCCCCCTTATAAATAACATTCCATTGGTAGCAAGAATGTTGTATAATAATTTAAATTGAAAAATTCAAAGTTTTGAATCCGGCGTCGTTTTGCGTATCAGTTCATAAACACTGCCATGAAATCGGTACGTCAAAAATCTCTTCCCAACTATTTTGCAATCTATATGGGACGGCTGTCAATCCTTTGGTCCTTAAATTAAACTAGTATACTTTTTTATTGATCACAATTTTCTTTAACCAATTATGTTCTTTAATGCAGGGCCGACAGACAAGTTCCTTACTTTTTCCCCCTTCCACTTTCCTCTTCCATTTTGCGGTAATGCTGCAATTATTTGGTTGTAATTTTGGGTAGAGCAGACATCTCCATATGTTTTTGTTAGCTGCATGTGCGACATAACTCCACCAGTCCTACCTATGATATAATTTACGAAGATTATACCTTAAAAAAAATATTTTTATATATATATAATGTTTTTTTATCAATTAGCATATTTGAGTTTAACCACAATATAAGGATGGACTTGTTTTTATGCCGGGCCTGAGTTATGTACAGTGAGGGAAAAAAGTATTTGATCCCCTGCTGATTTTGTAAGTTTGCCCACTGACAAAGAAATGATCAGTCTATAATTTTAATGGTAGGTTTATTTGAACAGTGAGAGACAGAATAACAACAAAAAAATCCAGAAAAAACGCATGTCAAAAATGTTATAAATTGATTTGCATTTTAATGAGGGAAATAAGTATTTGACCCCTCTGCAAAACATGATTTATTACTTGGTGGCAAAACCCTTGTTGGCAATCACAGAGGTCAGACGTTTCTTGTAGTTGGCCACCAGGTTTGCACACATCTCAGGAGGGATTTTGTCCCACTCCTCTTTGCAGATCTTCTCCAAGACATTAAGGTTTCGAGGCTGACGTTTGGCAACTCGAACCTTCAGCTCCCTCCACAGATTTTCTATGGGATTAAGGTCTGGAGACTGGCTAGGCCACTCCAGGACCTTAATGTGCTTCTTCTTGAGGCACTCCTTTGTTGCCTTGGCCGTGTGTTTTGGGTCATTGTCATGCTGGAATACCCATCCACAACCCATTTTCAATGCCCTGGCTGAGGGAAGGAGGTTCTCACCCAAGATTTGACGGTATATGGCCCCGTCCATCGTTCCTTTGATGCAGTGATGTTGTCCTGTCCCCTTAGCAGAAAAACATCCCCAAAGCATAATGTTTCCACCTCCATGTTTGACGGTGGGGATGGTGTTCTTGGGGTCATAGGCAGCATTCCTCCTCCTCCAAACACGGCGAGTTGAGTTCATGCCAAAGAGCTCTATTTTGGTCTCATCTGACCACAACACTTTCACCCAGTTCTCCTCTGAATCATTCAGATGTTCATTGGCAAACTTCAGACGGACATGTATATGTGCTTTCTTGAGCAGGGAAACCTTGCGGGCGCTGCAGGATTTCAGTCCTTCATGGCGTAATGTGTTACCAATTGTTTTCTTGGTGACTATGGTCCCAGCTGCCTTGAGATCATTGACAAGATCCTCCCGTGTAGTTCTGGGCTGATTCCTCACCGTTCTCATGATCATTGCAACTCCACGAGGTGAGATCTTGCATGGAGCCCCAGGCCGAGGGAGATTGACAGTTATTTTGTGTTTCTTCCATTTGTGAATAATCGCACCAACTGTTGTAACCTTCTCATCAAGCTGCTTGGCGATGGTCTTGTAGCCCATTCCAGCCTTGTGTAGGTCTACAATCTTGTCCCTGACATCCTTGGAGAGCTCTTTGGTCTTGGCCATGGTGGAGAGTTTGTAATCTGATTGATTGATTGATTGCTTCTGTGAACAGGTGTCTTTTATACAGGTAACAAACTGAGATTAGCAGCACTCCCTTTAAGAGTGTGCTCCTAATCTCAGCTCGTTACCTGTATAAAAGACACCTGGGGGCCAGAAATCTTTCTGATTGAGAGGGGGTCAAATACTTATTTCCCTCATTAAAATGCAAATCAATTTATAACATTTTTGACATGCGTTTTTCTGGATTTTTTTGTTGTTATTCTGTCTCTCACTGTTCAAATAAACCTACCATTAAAATTATAGACTGATAATTTCTTTGTCAGTGTGCAAACGTACAAAATCAGCAGGGGATCAAATACTTTTTTCCCTCACTGTATGGTATGAAATATTAGATGTAACACACAGGGAGGGAACTCTATTTACCACCCATGCGAAGCATTAAATAATACATCAGAGTCCATGCTTCAGCAGTCCGGTGTGGATTGTCAAAATGTCTGAACAACATTCCTTATGATTCATCTTCCACCCGCTCAGCCTCCCATTTCTTTGACTCCCATGTTGGGGTGGAAAGAGTAATGCCATGCCTATCACGGGAGACTCTCTGGAAGCGCCTGAGGTAAGGAAAGTCATCTACCAACTCCCTGTCCCTTGCCATTCATTGCTTGACAGTCATTTATCAAACTAATTTGGCAGTTGGAATGCATTTCCTCTCCCAAAAATATCATATTCCAGTAGGGAGTCATACCAATACATGCTGTACTCCAACACATACTCTAGAGTATGATCCCAAATGTGACTGCTACCACTAGGACAACGACCAACTATTATTAATATTACTACAGTACAACGACTAATATGTTTTGATCATTCCACACACAGTGGGTCTCACTGTTTCTCTCTCTCACATTCTGATACTGTATCATTGTGTACATTTATTACATAAATATCCCAATCTCAGCTTCCAGTGCCTTTTAGAACTTCTGGGTATTCTGGGAGGATGATACAGTGTGAAAGCTTCCCCTGGCCCACGGATGACCCCACCACCAGTGGTGTCAGTCTCACTACAGGCAGAGTCAGGGGCAACAGATAAGCTAATGTTATAGGGATTAATCCTTATAGAAGCACTAGTCCCTCTGAGGTAGAGCAGTAGTAACATGTACAGCTGTGGGTGTGTATGTGTGTGGTTATTTTCAAAAGGTGGAGAGTACAGACTGAGTACCTAAATCAATAGTATTAATCCCAGTGTACTCCAGGGTGTTAATAACATCAATGGGGGCCATAATCACCATGACCGTTTTCCAGGAACAATCATCCACACGGCAAAACAAACTAATCTCTATTGCTTTAAGGGTCTTTGAAATGAATGCAGAACTCGAATAATCATTGCCAGATAAAATTAGATCCCTTAATAGTATTTGTGGCTGCAGGGCCCCAACAAAATCAATATCTAAGACTGTGCATTGATAATGTGTGGAAAGTCAATGTTCATATGGGGGTGGAGGCTTGTGTGTTTGCACCTGAGAGGAAATAACCCTAACTGCATCACTAAACACGGCCATTGTGGTGAGAATGTTTGTTGTGAGACTCCTAATTGCCGTTCCATTCGGTTTTCAGCAAATAGATGCTGACAATTAGCGAAAGCATACACCAAATCGAACACCTTGGCAACACATTAGCGAAAAGTGAAAAATTCCTGAATGAATGCGTTCATTTCAGCTCCACAGGCCAGCTTGAACTGCTGACCTCGGCTCTACTTAGGCTGTTATTGGCTCTACTGTTCATCTGAAGGGCTGCCGATGACTTCATTGAAATTGCCTCAATAAAATGCCTGCCACTGCAAACGTCAGCCCAGAGAGGTCATTTAGTACACTTTTTTTTCTGTGTAATCAGCAATATGATGGTCAGCCACTCGTGGTCCTCTATTACCTTTACTAATTGGAATGGTGTCTTGCCACGGGCGTGACGTCCCGACTATCAGACTGACTGAGGTCCTTGGAGAAAACACTGGAGGAGTGGTGTTGAAACACCTCCATCCCAATACGCTTCAAAGTTAAGGGTGATATTACTGAAGCCCATGACTCATCTATCTGGAGGAGTGAGGCTAATGTAAATGGCTGAGGACCAAGCAGTGCGCTAGCTGGTGTTGCTGCAGATACATTTGCTTTTTGAACTGGCTTCAAGAGATTATACTAGCATGTGATGCTCTGAAAACACAACTTGTTCAGACATGTAGAACCATTAACTTAGCCTAAAATTAGCCGGAAATCTAATTAACATAATAATAAAAATCCCCATCAAAATCTGTCTGTTTAAGCTAGAGATGGGCTGCATGGGCTGCATCTCAATCCACCGCATGTGCCAATATCGCCCATCCACATCTGTGGTAAAAGGTGGCAGAGCTAGAGACGTGTTTGTCAGACCATGAGACATCCCGAAAATTGGTCTTCTCACAAAAACATCTGTAGCATCCGAACGGTATGATGACCAATCTATTGAAAGATGAGACTCTCACGAACAAGATGGCGTTCTCCATTCTTTTTGGACTACAGTGGGGGAAAAAAGTATTTAGTCAGCCACCAATTGTGCAAGTTCTCCCACTTAAAAATATGAGAGAGGCCTGTAATTTTCATCATAGGTACACGTCAACTATGACAGACAAAATGAGAGTTTTTTTCTCAGAAAATCGCATTGTAGGATTTTTAATGAATTTATTTGCAAATGATGGTGGAAAATAAGTATTTGGTCAATAACAAAAGTTTCTCAATACTTTGTTTTATACCCTTTGTTGGCAATGACACAGGTCAAACGTTTTCTGTAAGTCTTCACAAGGTTTTCACACAGTGTTGCTGGTATTTTGGCCCATTCCTCCATGCAGATCTCCTCTAGAGCAGTGATGTTTTGGGGCTGTCACTGGGCAACACGGACTTTCAACTCCCTCCAAAGATTTTCTATGGGGTTGAGATCTGGAGACTGGCTAGGCCACTCCAGGACCTTGAAATGGTTCTTACGAAGCTACTCCTTCGTTGCCTGGGTGGTGTGTTTGGGATCATTGTCATGCTGAAAGACCCAGCCACGTTTCATCTTCAATGCCCTTGCTGATGGAAGGAGGTTTTCACTCAAAATCTCACGATACATGGCCCCATTCATTCTTTCCTTTACACGGATCAGTCGTCCTGGTCCCTTTGCAGAAAAACAGCCCCAAAGCATGATGTTTCCACCCCCATGCTTCACAGTAGGTATGGTGTTCTTTGGATGCAACTCAGCATTCTTTGTCCTCCAAACACGACAAGTTGAGTTTTTACCAAAAAGTTATATTTTGGTTTCATCTGACCATATGACATTCTCCCAATCCTCTTCTGGATCATCCAAATGCACTCTAGCAAACTTCAGACGGGCCTGGACATGTACTGGCTTAAGCAGGGGGATATGTCTCGCACTGCAGGATTTGAGTCCCTGGCGGCGTAGTGTGTTACTGATGGTAGGCTTTGTTATTTTGGTCCCAGCTCTCTGCAGGTCATTCACTAGGTCCCCCCGTGTGGTTCTGGGATTTTTTCTCACCGTTCTTGTGATCATTTTGACCCCACGGGGTGATATCTTGCGTGGAGCCCCAGATCGAGGGAGATTATCAGTGGTCTTGTGTGTCTTCCATTTCCTAATAATTGCTCCCACAGTCGATTTCTTCAAACCAAGCTGCTTACCTATTGCAGATTCAGTCTTCCCAGCCTGGTGCAGGTCTACAATTTTGTTTCTGGTGTCCTTTGACAGCTCTTTGGTCTTGGTCATAGTGGAGTTTGGAGTGTGACTGTTTGAGGTTGTGGACAGGTGTATTTTATACTGATAACAAGTTCAAACAGGTGCCATTAATACAGGTAACGAGTGGAGGACAGAGGAGCCTCTTAAATAAGAAGTTACAGGTCTGTGAGAGCCAGAAATCTTGCTTGTTTGTAGGTGACCAAATACTTATTTTCCACCATAATTTGCAAATAAATTCATAAAAAATCCTACAATGTGATTTTCTGGATTTTTTTTTCTCATTTTGTCTGTCATAGTTGACGTGTACCTATGATGAAAATTACAGGCCTCTCTCATCTTTTTAAGTGGTAGAACTTGCACAATTGGTGGCTGACTAAATACTTTTCCCCCCCACTGTACTAAGTCATGTTTTGCAGAGGGGTCAAATACTTATTTCCCTCATTAAAATGCAAATCAATGTATAACATTTTTGACATGCGTTTTTCTGGATTTTGTTGTAGTAGTGAATATGTTATTCAATGCGTTTCTATTGGCTAATAGCAGTAATGCCAAATTCAATGTTCCATTCAAAAATATATATATATTTTTTTTATACCTTAAGGGGTATTAAAATTGAAAATCAAATAGAAATGATCCTTGGTATGACCATCTTAAAACAATTCCATATGTTAGTTTAGAACCCCCCCCGCGTTTTTAGGGTGGCTGAGTGCAAGTACAAATGCATGAATACAGGCGAATCAAAGCCGTATGGTGCATTAGCGTACTAAGAGCATTAATTTCCCCTGCCTGTCATGCAGGAAACTGTTCTAGTGCAAGTGTCAACTTAAAAACGATACTACTTCCTCTACACTCAATACGGTGTTTCCTGTTTTAATTTAAAAGGCGACAACATTTCGACACTCTCCGGTGAAACCTCCACAGGGCATTTGAAACCGAGTGGTCTGTTCATTTCATTATAGACTATCTAATTTCCAGCTTAGGAGTTTTTTGAGCAGGCAGTGGTATGGAAACCACATTAGGTCCTTGGAGCATAGAGTGAGGTGGACTGCTGAAACTGTCCTTTCAATAAGAAACTGGTCCAATGAAGCCTCTGCTCACTCTACCAATCATGGGACACATTGAGTAACCTAAACTTCATAGCTCAACATGAGCTTATGATGATGAGTTATATCTTATACTTCAAATCTCCAGTTGAATGTATTCTTTAAAGTCCCAATGCAGCCATTTTTATAGCAATATCAAATCATTTCTGGGTAACAATTAAGTACCTTACTGTAATAGTTCTCCATTAAAATTATCAAAAAGAAACAGAAATAGCTTTTTAGCAAAAAACTTCAGAGCAATAATTTTGCTAGGATTGTCTGGGAGTGGTCTTTAATGTGGGGAGGGGAAAACAAAAAAAATTGCGGTTATTGGCAGAGAGGTTTGGAACTATCTTTGTTTTTGGTCTATTAACTTACTTACCGCTTGGTGATGTCACCAGGCAAGCCGAAACTCCACTTTTCTCTTCTTGGCAGTGCTTATGGCAGGAAAACGGGGGACTTGCAGGTTAGTTTATGTGGTCTCAGGCAGTCAGGGGGAATTAAGTACAGGTGGGAACCATGGTGATGCATGACATCTGTTTAATGTGCTGGGACACATGACAACATGGTATGAATGCCACCCCCATAAAATCAACCAGACACTAATGGACCTACCCATTTTCACACTGCTACAATACAATTACACATAATGGTGGGGAAAGAGAAATATCTGGAACGTGAAGTCTATACAGCAATAGATGGTGGCAGGAACACGCACCAGCACTTATTAGCTTTCACTTCACAGCGAAAATTATCAATACGTTATTTTGCTGAAATGGCTTGACATTTTAAAGAAATAAATCACATGGGGAGCATGCAAAAAAATATAAATACAAATACAAACGCAAACTCTCTGGAGAGAGGATTGCCTTGAGCATTTTCATAATGCGTTCGCTCACCCTGCAAATCAGGAAACGTAAGATTGACTGTGGGCCACCCCGCCTCTCTGCTACCCAGGAACCCATGTCATTTTCATTGTCCTTTTTTCCCTTATCATAATAGTAACGCACTGCGAGTGAAAATAAACTGAAGTTCACAGAAAAAGGTTAAACAATGCGACAGGAAGTTGATTTTATTTTTGTAGGCGAAGATGTACATAATACATCGCAGGGGCACCGTTTGCCATTCTTGGCCTGCACTTGCTCACTGCACCCATTCCGGGATTGGGAGGACGATGCTCAGATGCTTAATATTTGTGCTTCAGATAGAAAACAGGATGTCCTGCTTCCTCTGTCCCCTGTCACGTAAGATACACACTATTCGATTGTCACCCATGATGTTACTTTTGCACAACATCCCTAATGACGTCTTCCAATCATTCAACTTGATTCCAGGTACTAGCTGGAAAACATGAAGCTGAAATGATGCGTTACTATGACATTAAAATCGTATTTAAATTCAACTATTAATCTCAAAGGAATCTTAGGGGTCTAATATAAAAGCCTCTATGGCATACATATAGGACATAATAAAAATACCTGAGCGATATATCCTGTTTGTATATATTAGACTAAGATTTGAATTTAGGCTTGCCTCTTTAAGCCCAGTAATCAAAATGTGTCTGCTGTGACCACACAGACGTTTGGTGCCTACATCTCTCAAATGTACTATCTAGTCACCGAGGATGCCTTTTGCTGTGGATATCAGGGTCTGACTACCAAAATATTGAAATAATTTTTCAAACTAATCCCACCTTTTTTGCAAGGTGGGAGAGTGCAGTGAGATTTAGGAAAAACTAAGGTGAAAAGGAAGATATTATATAAAAGCTTACTGTATTACCGTAAACATACAGTATAATACAATCCTGCCAATTCCATGGGCAGAGCATAATTCACTTGGTCAAGGAGAAGATGATTACATGATTGGCTATGATGGATGAAAGCAGGAAAGTATTCAGACCCCTTGACTTTTTCCACACTTTGTTACGTTACAGCCTTATTCTGAAATTGCCGAAATTATTTTTTTCCCCTCATCAATCTACACACAATACCCCATAATGACAAAGCGAAAACAAGTTTTTAGAAATTTTTGCAAATGTATTAAAAAATAAAAAACAGAAATACCTTATTTACATACAGAGGGAAAAAAGTATTTGATCCCCAGCTGATTTTGTACGTTTGCCCACTGACAAAGACATGATCAGTCTATCATTTTAATGGTAGGTTTATTTGAACAGTGAGAGACAGAATAACAACAACAAAATCCAGAAAAACGCATGTCAAAAATGTTATACATTGATTTGCATTTTAATGAGGGAAATAAGTAGTTGACCCCTCTGCAAAACATGACTTAGTACAGTGGGGGGAAAAAAGTATTTAGTCAGCCACCAATTGTGCAAGTTCTCCCACTTAAAAAGATGAGAGAGGCCTGTACTTTTCATCATAGGTACACGTCAACTATGACAGACAAATTGAGGAAAAAAAATCCAGAAAATCACATTGTAGGATTTTTAATGAATTTATTTGCAAATTATGGTGGAAAATAAGTATGATGAAAATTACAGGCCTCTCTCATCTTTTTAAGTGGGAGAACTTGCACAATTGGTGGCTGACTAAATACTTTTTTTCCCCACTGTACTTCGTGGCAAAACCCTTGTTGGCAATCACAGAGGTCAGACGTTTCTTGTAGTTGGCCACCAGGTTTGCACACATCTCAGGAGGGATTTTGTCCCACTCCTCTTTGCAGATCTTCTCCAAGTCATTAAGGTTTCGAGGCTGACGTTTGGCAACTTGAACTTTCAGCTCCCTCCACAGATTTTCTATGGGATTAAGGTCTGGAGACTGGCTAGGCCACTCCAGGACCTTAATGTGCTTCTTCTTGAGCCACTCCTTTGTTGCCTTGGCTGTGTGTTTTGGGTCATTGTCATGCTGGAATACCCATCCACGACCGATTTTCAATGCCCTGGCTGAGGGAAGGAGGTTCTCACCCAAGATTTGACGGTACATGGCCCCGTCCATCGTCCCTTTGTTGTGGTGAAGTTGTCCTGTCCCCTTAGCAGAAAAACACCCCCAAAGCATAATGTTTCCACCTCCATGTTTGATGGAGGGGATGGTGTTCTTGGGGTCATAGGCAGCATTCCTCCTCCTCCAAACACGACGAGTTGAGTTGATGCCAAAGAGCTCCATTTTGGTCTCATCTGACCACAACACTTTCACCCAGTTATCCTCTGAATCATTCAGATGTTCATTGGCAAACTTCAGACGGCCCTGTATATGTGCTTTCTTGAGCAGGGGTACCTTGTGGGCGCTGCAGGATTTCAGTCCTTCACGGCGTAGTGTGTTACCAATTGTTTTCTTGGTGACTATGGTCCCAGCTGCCTTGAGATCATTGACAAGATACTCCTGTGTAGTTCTGGGCTGATTCCTCACCGTTGTCATGATCATTGCAACTCCACGAGGTGAGATCTTGCATGGAGCCCCAGGCCGAGGGAGATTGACAGTTTTTTATGTGTTTCTTCCATTTGTGAATAATCGCACCAACTGTTGTCACCTTCTCACCAAGCTGCTTGGCGATGGTCTTGTAGCCCATTCCAGCCTTGTGTAGGTCTACAATCTTGTCCCTGACATCCTTGGAGAGCTCTTTGGTCTTGGCCATGGTGGAGAGTTTGGAATCTGATTGATTGATTGCTTTTGTGGACAAGTGTCTTTTATACAGGTAACAAACTGAGATTAGGAGCACTCCCTTTAAGAGTGTGCTCCTAATCTCAGCTCGTTACCTGTATAAAAGACACCTGGGAGCCAGAAATCTTTCTGATTGAGAGGGGGTCAAATACTTATTTCCCTCATTAAAATGCAAATCAATTTATAACATTTTTGACATGCGTTTTTCTGGTTTTTTTTGTTGTTATTCTGTCTCTCACTGTTCAAATAAACCTACCATTAAAATTATAGACTGATCATTTCTTTGTCAGTGGGCAAACGTACAAAATCAGCAGGGGATCAAATACTTTTTTCCCTCACTGTAAGTATTCAGACTCTTTGCTATGAGACTCGAAATTGAGCTCAGGTGCATCCTGTTTCCATTGATCATCCTTGAGATGTTTCAACAACTTGATTGGAGTCCACCTGTGGTAAATTCAATTGATTGGACATGATTTGGAAAGGCACACACCTGTCTATATAAGGTCCAACATTTGGCAGTGTATGTCAGAGAAAAAACCAAGCCATGAGGTCGAAGAAATTGTCCGTAGAGCTCCGTGACAGGATTGAGTCGAGGCACAGATCTAGGGAAGGGTACCAAAACATTTCTGCAGCATTGAAGGTCCCCAAGAACACAGTGGCATCCATCATTCTTAAATGGAAGAAATTTGGAACCACCAAGACTCTTCCTAGAGATGGCTGCTCAGCCAAACTGAGAAATCGGAGGAGAACGGCCTTGGTCAGAGAGGTGACCAAGAACCCGATGGTCACTCTGACAGAGCTCCAGAGTTCCTCTGTGGAGATGGGAGAACCTTCCAGAAGGACAACCATCTCTGCAGTATTCCACCAATCAGGCCTTTATGGTAGAGTGGCCAGACGGAAGCCACTCCTCAGTAAAAGGCACATGACAGACCGCTTGGAGTTTGCCAAAAGGTACCTAAAGGACTCATGATTATCTGGTCTGATGAAACCAAGATTGAACTCTTTGGCCTGAATGCCAAGCGTCACGTCTGGAGGAAACCTGGCACCATCCCTACAGTGAAGCATGGCGGTGGCAGCATCATGCTGTGGGGATGTTTTTCAGTGGCAGGGACTGGGAGACTAGTCAGGATCGAGGGAAAGATGAAAGGAGCAAAGTACAGAGAGATCCTTGATGAAAATCTGCTCCAGAGCGCTCAGGACCTCAGACTGGGGCGAAGGTTCACCTTCCAACAGGACAACGACCCTAAGCACACAGCCAAGACAACGCAGGAGTGGCATTGGGACAAGTCTCTGAATGTCCTTGAGTGGCTCAGCCAGAGCCCAGACTTGAACCCGATCAAACATCTCTGGAGAGAGCTGAAAATAGCTGTGCAGCGACGCTCTCCATCCAAACTGACAGAGCTTGAGAGGATCTGCAGAGAAGAATGGGAGAAACTCCCCAAATACAGGTGTGCCAAGCTTGTAGCATCAAGAAGACTCAAGGCTGTAATCGCTGCCAAAGGTGCTTCAACAAAGTACTGAGTAAAGGGTCTGAATACTTATGTAAATGCGATATTTCAGTATTTTGCTTCGTAATTATGGGGCATTGTGTGTAGATTGATGAGGGGGAAAAACTATTGAATCCATTTTAGAATAAGGCTGTAGGGTAAAAAAAATGTGGGTAAAGTCAAGGGGTCTGAATACTTTCTGAATGCACTGTACAGTAGACATCTCCTCCTAAGCAGACTACAGGGCTGTATCTGGACTATATCCCCTGAAAATATCCCTCTACGCCCTGACAGTAGCCAAGAAGAGGAAATGCAAAACTGCAGAGACTGCCCTCTGAATGTCAATCTGGGAATACAGCTGGTCTATTCACTCCTGAGCACCAGGCAGGGGAATAGATGGATAGTGTCTCAGGCTGATGGACAGGCAATGCCCAGAGTAATGAAACACTGCATACATTCCACATCATTCTTAATAACCACTTTCCATCTTCAGATTCCTTCTCCGAACACAACCGCTCCACTACGTGCTCCCCCATATAACTTCTGTATCTAGTCCCGGCCTTGTTGATATGCTGCTTAATACAGATGCCATGGCAACCCAAGCGTGTGGGTATCACGCCGCCCTGGCAGAAATGAATGAGAATACCTTTCGCAGGTTTGTCATCACGGACCCCAGGGTAAATACGGGAAAGGATTGTTCTGTAAAGCATGTTCGTTTATTTCCTTAGAACCCCCCCCTCCCCCCCACATCTGAGAGGAACTCTTGGTGAGTGAGAGCCATGACACTACCTCCACCAGAAACCTTGTTTATTTTTCCTGGCTTTTCCAATTATATTTTATAAGAAGGCCCCAGGCAATTATCTGTATGCAAATATCACAGAACAGTGAGACATGGAGAGAGGTAACAGGGAGGAAAAAATACAGAATGAAAAACAATTGCGGGAAAAGAAGGAAAAATGGAGATGGAGACTTACCGGCACACTTTGTCCTGGTGATGAGAGGTGGTCCAGGCTGGCCGGTGCCCCCCTCCCCTGGTCTGGTGAGCAGCACACGGATCTCGTACTCTGTGTCTGGGTCCAGGTGCCACAGCTTGTAGTTAGGGGAGTTGACAGCGTGGGTCTCGATCCAGCTCCCTGATGTCATGCGGTACTCCACCTCCTTCAGAATGATGGGGCCGTCCCCAAATATAGAGTTGGCATTGAGCTGGATCAGGAGGTAGGTGGGCCCCACACCCAGCAGTTGAGGGGGTGCGATAGGCCGCGGGGGTTCTGGAGGACACAGGGGGGAAACAAAGCATATGGCTTAGAATAGCATACATCTAAAGGCGTTTCAATTTCGAACATTATCTATTTTTGGCAAAAGATTTCCACATCTGTGTGTTTTATTGCAAATGATTTTTCAATAATCATTTTGGACTCTTCCTTCCAAATTGATAATCAATCTAATGAGATTTGTGTCATTGTCAGACCCCAATGAACTCATCAGCAACAAGTTCAAGTTAGAATCTTCTTATTTTTCATCCCTGAGCAAGACTATCAAACACTCTCAGAATAACCAGATAGTTCCCCTTCCAGTCAGTATGTATAGGTCTGGAGTCTGGCCCAGAGCATGCTGGACTACACCTAAATATCTTATATTGAGTGATAATTCACTTAAAATTAGCGGAGGGGTTTTCAAACCAAGCTAAATTATCTAATATCATTGACAGATAATTTTGCTTATTTTAACCTACAATAGGCTTATTAATACAAGTAATTTATCTTATTTCAAAATATTTTACCTTAAGACGATTAACCGTCAAATATTTTGAAAAATATCTTGAAATAAGATAAATCACAGGAACACCACATCATTAAAAAATTTCCCAAATCACATTTACTACATTCACCATTCTCACTGCAATGGAAGCCAATGAAACCCTCCCCTTAGAGAGTTAACTAACTAATGGAAGCGCCCTATGTAATGTCTGAATAAACATTCTGAGGGACATGAACAGCCATTGTCATGTCATTCCTTCACTGCTCTGCACGTCACGCAGGTCTCTTCTTCTCTCTCCTCTCTCCCGGTCCAGATGGCTGTCGGCCGATTAATTTGTTGCAGCTAATTCAACAGCAGTGGCAATACTCAGATATCACAGCAATATCTGAGTATGGAGACTCAGATGGAGTCTGAGTATGGAGACTGTTGTTCGGCGGTGCCGGGGGTAGCACGAAGCTAGCTAGCTAGCCGTTCTTCAAACAAGGTCAACACAGTGGCCATTGCTAGCTAGCCAACAGACACGGACACGAATTATCTGCTTAGTGTGTTAACACACTATTGGTGGTTTGTTGTGACCAAGTGTTGGCGCTAAACTGTGTGTTTTTGGATGCAAGTGTTGGTGCTAAACTGTGTGTTTTTGGATGCTAGCATGCTAGTTAGCTATGGTGTCTTAGTTAGCTAGCTGAATAAAGTGGGTTGAGTCTATTCCTTTAAACATTGAACCGCTGTGGTTCACAACAATTCTGATTTCTAAAGGTGGAAGTTGGTAGAGTTTTTGTTCGGGTGGTTCAGTGAAACAATTATAGTTGTTAGAAGTAGAAGTTTTTGGTGAGGAGGGCCCTGCTCTCTACTGTCCCAGATGTTTAGTTCATTTCATTCCGATCTCCTCTGCATTATTGTAGCCATTTGCTACAGCCTGTCAACTATGCCTCTGCCTATCCCTGTTCTCTCCTCTCTGCACAGGCTACACAAACGCCCCACACCGCGTGGCTGCTGCCTCTCTAACCTGGTGGTCCCTGCACGCACCCCACACCTGGAGTTCCAGGTCTCAGGCAGCCTCTGGAACTGCCGTTCTGCTGCCAACAAAGCTGACTTCATCCCAGCCTATGCTAATCTCCAGTCCCTCGACTTCCTGGCGCTGACGGAAACATGGATTAACACTGAAAACACTGCTACTCCTACTGCTCTCTCCTCGTCTGATCATGTGTTCTCGCATACCCCGAGAGCATCTGGTCAGAGGGGTGGTGGCACAGGAATCATCATCTCTCCCAAGTGGACATTCTCAATTTTTCCCCTAACCCATCTGTCTATCTCCTCATTTGAATTCCATGCTGTCACAGTCACTAGCCCATTTAAGCTTAATATCCTTGTCATCTATCGCCCTCCAGGTTCCCTTGGAGAGTTCATCAATGAGCTTGACGCCTTGATAAGTTCCTTTCCTGAGGATGGCTCACCCCTCACAGTTTTGGGGGATTTCAACCTCCCTATGTCCACATTTGACTCATTTCTCTCTGCCTCCTTCTTTCCACTTCTCTCCTCTTTTGACCTCACCCTCTCACCGTCCCCCTACTCACAAGGCAGGCAATACGCTTGACCTCATCTTTACTAGATGCTGCTCTTCTACTAATCTCACTGCAACTCCCCTCCATGTCTCCGACCACTACTTTGTTTCCTTTTCTCTCTCGCTCTCCTCCCACACTACTCACTCTGCCCCTACACAGATGGTAATGCGCCGCCGCAACCTTCGCTCTCTCTCTCCCACTACTCTCTCCTCTTCCATCCTATCATCTCTTCCCTCTGCTCAATCCTTCTCCCTCCAATCTCCTGATTCTGCCTCCTCAACCCTCCTCTCCTCCCTTTCTGCATCCTTTGACTCTCTGTGTCCCCTATCCTCCCGGCCGGCTCGGTCCTCCCCTCCAGCTCCGTGGCTTGATGACTCATTGCGAGCTCACAGAACAGAGCTCCGGGCAGCGGAGTGGAAATGGAAGAAAACTAAACTCCCTGCCGACCTGGCATCTTTTCACTCCCTCCTCTCTACATTTTCCTCATCTGTTTCTGCTGCTAAGGCCACTTTCTACCACTCTAAATTCCAAGCATCTGCCTCTAACCCTAGGAAGCTCTTTGCCACATTTTCCTCCCTCCTGAATCCTCCCCCCGCCCCCCTCCTCTCTCTCTGTGGATGACTTCGTCAACCACTTTGAAAAGAAGGTTGACGACATTCGATCCTCGTTTGTTAAGTCTAATGACACTGCTGGTCCTACTCACACTGCCCTACCCTATGCTTTGACTTCTTTCTCCCCTCTCTCTCCAGATAAAATCCTGCGACTTGTGACTGCAGGCCGCCCAACAACCTGCCCGCTTGACCCCATCCCCTCCTCTCTTCTCCAGACCATCTCCGGTGACCTTCTCCCCTACCTCACCTCGCTGATCAACTCATCCTTGACCGCTGGCCATGTCCCTTCCGTCTTCAAGAGAGCGAGAGTTGCTCCCCCTTCTCAAGAAACCAACACTCGATCCCACTGATGTCAACAACTACAGACCAGTATCCCTTCTTTCTTTTCTTTCCAAAACTATTGAGCGTGCCGTCTTTAGCCAACTCTCTTGCTATCTCTCTCAGAATGACCTTCTTGATCCAAACCAGTCAGGTTTCAGGACTGGTCATTCAACTGAGACTGCTCTTCTCTGTGTCACGGAGGCTCTCCGCACTGATAAAGCTAACTCTCTCTCCTCTGCTCTTGTCCTTCTAGACCTGTCTGCTGCCTTTGATACTGTGAACCATCAGATCCTCCTCTCCACCCTCTCCGAGCTGGGCATCTCCGGCGCGGCTCACTCCTGGATTGCGTCCTACCTGACCGGTCGCTCCTACCAAGTGGCGTGGCGAGAAGCTGTCTCCGCACCACGTGCTCTCACCACTGGTGTCCCCCAGGGCTCAGTTCTAGGCCCTCTCCTTTTCTCCCTATACACCAAGTCACTTGGCTCTGTCATATCCTCACATGGCCTCTCCTATCATTGCTACGCTGACGATACACAACTAATCTTCTCCTTTCCCCCTTCTGATAACCAGGTGGCGAATCGCATCTCTGCATGTCTGGCAGACATATCAGTATGGATGACGGATCACCACCTCAAGCTGAACCCTGGCAAGACGGAGCTGCTCTTCCTCCCGGGGAAGGACTGCCCGTTCCATGATCTCGCCATCACGGTTGACAACTCCGCTGTGTCCTCCTCCCAGAGTGCGAAGAGCCTAGGCGTGACCCTGGACAACACCCTGTCGTTCTCCGCCAACATCAAGGCGGTGACCCGCTCCTGCAGGTTCATGCTCTACAACATTCGGAGAGTACGACCCTGCCTTACACAGGAAGCGGCACAGGTCCTAATCCAGGCACTTGTCATCTCCCGTCTGGACTACTGCAACTCGCTGTTGGCTGGCCTCCCTGCCTGTGCCATTAAACCCCTACAACTCATCCAGAATGCCGCAGCCCGTCTGGTGTTCAACCTTCCCAAGTTCTCTCACGTCACCCCCTCCTCCGCACACTCCACTGGCTTCCAGTTGAAGCTCGCATCCGCTACAAGACCATGGTGCTTGCCTATGGAGCAGTGAGGGGAACGGCACCTCTGTACCTTCGGGCTCTGATCAGTCCCTACACCCAAACGAGGGCATTGCGTTCATCCACCTCTGGCCTGCTGGCTCCCCTTCCTCTGCGGAAGCATAGTTCCCGCTCAGCCCAGTCAAAACTGTTCGCTGCTCTGGCACCCCAATGGTGGAACAAGCTCCCTCACGACGCCAGGACAGCGGAGTCACTCACCACCTTCCGGAGACATTTGAAACCCCACCTCTTTAAGGAATACCTGGGATAGGATAAAGTAATCCTTCTACTCCCCCCCAAAATTGTAAAGTGGTTATCCCACTGGCTATAGGGTGAACGCACCAATTGGTGAGTCGCTCTGGATAAGAGCGTCTGCTAAATGACGTAAATGTGCCCTTGAGCAAGGCACTTAACCCTAATTGCTCCTGTAAGTCGCTCTGGATAAGAGCGTCTGCTAAATGACTAAAATGTAAATGTAAATGTAAGTCCAATCTGATAGTCACTGTACTGGTGCTAGCCCATCCCACCCATATCATCTTTATGAAGACACGTTACCATCACAAAGTCTGGTATTCAGACTTCTGCATGCAGTACCTTTTATTAAGGTCCACATGTTTACCCTCCACTTAATCATTTGTTTATTCAATACTGCGGGTGGTGCATTTATAATGGCACATTCACTGCTAATCTGAGTTGGAATCCAGTGCTTTGGTTCAGCCTGAAATTTGGATTAATTTTGGCTCGTAGGGCCCCAATCTGACGTGACCCGTGCTTTTGTCTGTTGAACCTAACAAATAGCTGCAAAAAGGCACTGTTTAGTTTTTAGCCCTGCAGGACATACAGTGGGGAGAGCAAGTATTTGATACACTGCCGATTTTGCAGGTTTTCCTACTTACAAAGCATGTAGAGGTCTGTAATTTTTATCATAGGTACACTTCAACTGTGAGAGACGGAATCTAAAACAAAAATCCAGAAAATCACATTATATGATTTTTAAGTAATTAATTTGCATTTTATTGCATGACATAAGTATTTGGTCACCTACCAACCAGTAAGAATTCCGGCTCTCATAGACCTGTTAGTTTTTCTTTAAGAAGCCCTCCTGTTCTCCACTCATTACCTGTATTAACTACACCTGTTTGAACTCGTTACCTGTATAAAAGACACCTGTCCACACACTCAATCAAACAGACTCCAACCTCTCCACAATGGCCAAGACCAGAGAGCTGTGTAAGGACATCAGGGATAAAATTGTAGACCTGCACAAGGCTGGGATGGGCTACAGGACAATAGGCAAGCAGCTTGGTGAGAAGGCAACAACTGTTGGTGCAATTATTAAGTTCAAGATGACGGTCAATCACCCTCGGTCTGGGGCTCCATGCAAGATCTCACCTCGTGGGGCATCAATGATCATGAGGAAGGTGAGGGATCAGCCCAGAACTACACGGCAGGACCTGGTCAATGACCTGAAGAGAGCTGGGACCACAGTCTCAAAGAAAACCATTAGTAACACACTATGCCGTCATGGAATTAAATCCTGCAGCGCACGCAAGGTCCCCCTGCTCAAGCCAGCGCATGTCCAGGCCCGTCTGAAGTTTGCCAATGACCATCTGGATGATCCAGAGGAGGAATGGGAGAAGGTCATGTGGTCTGATGAGACAAAAATAGAGCTTTTTGGTCTAAACTCCACTCGCCGCGTTTGGAGGAAGAAGAAGGATGAGTACAACCCCAAGAACACCATCCCAACCGTGAAGAATGGAGGTGGAAACATCATTCTTTGGGGAAGCTTTTCTGCAAAGGGGACAGGACGACTGCACCGTATTGAGGGGAGGATGGATGGGGCCATTTATCGTGAGATCTTGGCCAACAACCTCCTTCCCTCAGCAAAAGCATTGAAGATGGGTCGTGGCTGGGTCTTCCAGCATGACAACGATCCGAAACACACAGCCAGGGCAACTAAGGAGTGGCTCCGTAAGAAGCATCACAACGTCCTGGAGTGGCCTAGCCAGTCTCCAGACCTGAACCCAATAGAAAATCTTTGGAGGGAGCTGAAAGTCCGTATTGCCCAGCGACAGCCCCGAAACCTGAAGGATCTGGAGAAGGTCTGTATGGAGGAGTGGGCCAAAATCCCTGCAGCAGTGTGTGCAAACCTGGTCAAGACCTACAGGAAACGTATGATCTCTGTAATTGCAAACAAAGGTTTCTGTACCAAATATTAAAGTTCTGCTTTTCTGATGTATCAAATACTTATGTCATGCAATAAAATGCAAATTAATTACTTAAAAATCATACAATGTGATTTTCTGGATTTTTGTTTTAGATTCCGTCTCTCACAGTTGAAGTGTACCTATGATAAACATTACAGACCTCTACATGCTTTGTAAGTAGGAAAACCTGCAAAATCGGCAGTGTATCAAATACTTGTTCTCTCCACTGTACATAGAAACATTGTGTTCATGAGACAAATTTGTATTTGCTTGAATTAAGCCCCAACAGAAGACCATAAATTATAAAGTAATTGTTTTGCTTTTTTGTATTATTAATACAAAAATTAGTGGATGTAACACTATAATAAGCTGGTAAGTAGTGTATGGTGGTGGTGATCATAGCGTCCCAGCAGTACTCTCTTTGCGGAACACACAATACCTGAACCCAGGGACACTCCCCTGTAGAGGGTTCCCTATAGTTTTTAAATGTGTTAGCTTCCTGGTTTTCTAAACCAATTCATCTCTCTCAGTCTCAGTGGTTCATGAGACACATGCTGCAAAAATTATTTCAGAATTAGGCTACGCTGGAAAATCAAATAAATCAATAACATAACATCATTCAAGACGGACACAACTACGGTGGGCCTACTGCACTAGCGCCAGAAAGCATATTTGAAAATGCATGTTAAATGTATTTCTACTTTTCCCTTCAAGGTCACCTCAGGACTTGGGCTATAGGTGGCCTAGTGTTTGAGCGTTGGGCCAGTAACAGAAAGGTCGCTTGTTCTAATCCCAGAGCCAACAAGGTGAAAAATCTGTCGATGTGCCCTTGAGCAAAGCACCTAACCATAATTTGCTCCAGAGGCACCGTACTACTATGGCTGACCCTGTAAAACGACATGTTTCACTGCGCCTATCCGGTGTATGTGACAATAAAACATATACTTTTTTGGGTCTGTGTATTTTCTTTGTTTGAATTCCTGAAACTCTTTTTCTGGGTAAATTCATTGGGTCGAAATACTGGATAACTAGTAGACAACAACTAAAACAAAGCAGAACCATCTTCACAATATATTTGATCAAAAACAATTAATTATTGAAGCCGCTGATGTTTATTAGGTAGAAGTAGTTTTCCAAGAAAACAAACCAACAGAAAAAATAGAAAGAGGAAAAGGGCCATTTAAATGCAGAGGCAATTGCCAATTTAATTTGTACTTGTACCTGTAGGCGAGGACCGTTCTCATTTCATTAAGATGTTTGGAGGAAATGCCGTAAACACAATAGAGGAGGTCTGGAGTAACTGACACACAAAATGGTTTCTTTCAAATGAAAAACTATATATATGCTTCCAATAAAATGCACAGTAGCACGCGGAAGGTTCTTAGCATGGCAGGCAGGCAGGCAGGCTGACTCTCCCCTTTTCGGGCTTCATAACGGTGGCGTGAAGATAGTGCAGTTGGGCTGAGCAGGTAGATGGTGTGTGTGTGTGTGTGTGTGGGTGTGTGGGTGAGTGAGTGAGTGAGTGAGTGAGTGAGTGAGAGAGAGAGAGAGAGAGAGAGAGAGAGAGAGAGAGAGAGAGAGAGAGAGAGAGAGAGAGAGAGAGAGAGAGAGAGAGAGAGAGAGAGAGCACTGCAGAGGAATCTTTCATCAGCTGGTATTATTGCTTCTCCTCAAGCAGCCCATCCATCATGTGTGGGGTGACAGTGTGGAATGATATCACTGAGCCTTCGCATTACTTCTCCTTGAACCTTGTCTCATCCATCTCTCACATCCTTCAGCAGGCCACGCTAATAAACATTCGCCTTGCAGTCGCACAACTTACTGACTGGCCAACCTGCAGCTCAACTCTGCTGTGACTGCTCTAACCCAGCTCCAAGCAGCCCTGGCACCGGAGCCATTCTAACAGTAACTGATTTTCATTTATTGCCGATGCAGTCGACAGTCTCCAAGGCAGTATCTTGATAAAAAAAGGGGGAGGAGGAGGAACGAATGTGATGCAGCAACTTCATTTTGTGTGGGAGGAAACGTTCGGGTCCGCTCTGGCTTTTTAAAAAGCTAATGACAAGATATGAGTCGAGAGATGACAGCGATGGGGCAGGCCTTGGAACAACAAAGCGCACGCAGCAATCTCCAGCTGACTGATGGCGTTACAGAACGCGGAGGAGTGATCCCTTCCTCCGTCTCCCCCACTTTACTTCCAGCACGCAGACACTGTTTTAGGCTATCATCTACAAGGTGACAATCATTCTGCCTCTCAAACCCTGTGGTTAAGCAGCAAACACAGTCCACAGGCCGCTAGGAGTTCATTTCATGTAAAATTAGCACACTACAAAAACAATATCTTAGTTTGTGGCTTGGAATCAATCCAGTTTCATATTCATATCCTTAG
Organism: Coregonus clupeaformis; assembly: GCF_020615455.1. Classification (NCBI taxonomy): domain Eukaryota; kingdom Metazoa; phylum Chordata; class Actinopteri; order Salmoniformes; family Salmonidae; genus Coregonus; species Coregonus clupeaformis. Next base: position 29,579,146 of record NC_059227.1, on the reverse strand, counting down.
AAAAATATGTTCCTTTGTTGAAGTGTTTCTCTTTTCTGTGCATTCCAAGTTCTTCCTTTGGCATCATTATGAGGCTTCATCAGAGTTTAACAATCTCTCTGAGCCTGGGGTTGTCAAGCAGGAGCCTTTCTTCAGTGTGGGAAGAGCTGGCAGTTATCAAGTTTGAATCTACTTTTAAGCAGAAAATATCTCCCAGCCTGCTCCTCAGCTGACAGTCGTGTCTGCCACCAATCAGCCTGTTTGGTTACGGCAGGGAACCACTCTGGCCCCCACACATACACACCGGGGAAGATGACAGCACACTATCTACACAACAGTCATTAAAGTGTACACACACAAACACACACACACACAATTGTGTATGCAATCAAATGCACATACACACATGCACAAGAAGACAACATACTCGAACCCCTTAGATGAAGCACATATTTCACATGGTTTCCTTATCATAGAGCCTTGGATAAGAGATTAAATTGAAATACCATGTTGAGAATTGCACCTAAGGTCACCTCAGCAATCTTTTCAATAAGCCGTAAGAAATAACTTTAACAATCAAAGCCGTGAACGAGCTGCTTTCATTTCATTTGTTAAAGCAGAGCTCACCAGGCATGTTTGTTTTAGGCTCTGTTTCAATGAGCAACCTTGTCAATAAAGTTTAGTTTCTACTAGGAAGGGGGCAACATCATTACTCAAAAAGCTCTGGGAGCCACGCATACCTCATGACAAAGTCAATTGTGCGCCGCTGTGTGTTGTTTCTCTCACCGCTGGGGGACACATAGATCAATAGTCCTTTGGTGAAAGGAATTTGCCACTGAAATTTTCATTTGTTACAAAGCGGACCAAAATAGCCGGCAGCATCCTCTGTCACTTCGGCTTTGGCAGAGGAGCCACTAATAAACTGCTACCCTTAGGTCATAAGCGACAATGGGCAACTCCATGCCAGCTCTCATTACGAGCCGCCTGTATCAATGGCCCCAAAATTTCCTTTAAAATTACCATCTTTCGGATCGGTGTAGCAGGATGTCTGCTTTCAAGCGCTAGTGAGATATCGGACCTGTCAGTGCAGTTAATGTTGAACTACCTTCTAACACCAGGGTTCTGGGGCCCTCTGGCCTAAGCTAACAATAAGATTTGCTTTACCGATGCAAAAAAACTGGCCCTCCCTTTCTCTTGGTTGGGGGCGGAGGTAGGAACTGGGAAGAAGCTAAGATTGTCTGCATTAACACTATATGTGGGCGGAGATATGCAAAGCAGCTCAGAGGGAGAGAAAGACGTCTGTTGAAGCATGGCCGGGAGCCATGCCTCTCTGCTCTCCACTGACCCCATCTGAGAAGCATTTCCACAAGCAGACTTCAGACATCATGACACGAGAACTTGTGTATTTATTCTCCCTTTGGTGATTCTCATTTGAATATCCAAATAATATTCAAATTCCCCTATCTGAATAAACATATGCTAGTTGTGTGTTCCCTCACATATTTATTTTTGATTTCTGCATAATGTTTATGAAGGAATATTTTTGGAGTTTTGCAACTGAGTTGAAAACTACAATTGGCAAAACTGATGTAGACTATTTCTTGTAATCAAATACTTTACAATCAGTCATATGAATATGGCAGATCATACATTTATGAGGTAGTAATCAGATGTGCATGGATGTCTTTACATAACAGGATATCATCTGATGAGGACACACATACCTCTGACAATGAGTCCGGCGAAGTTGGACACACCAGATCCTCTCTCTGATTGGGTGACACATCGGTAAAGGTCTTGGTCCAGACTGGTCACTTCCTTGAGTCTGAACGAGGCAGCGAACCGCCTGTGGTTGATGTTCTTAGTCGACGCCACGGGAATGTCCTCCCCATTTCTCCTCTGCAAGATAAAAACAACAAGGAAAACATGTGTTTTATTGGAAGGTCGTTACATTATCAGGAAGATGACGGCATACCTATCAAATCTGGAGTCATTTATTAAAAACAAACAGAACGTTTGTGTAATCTTTCAACGGCATCAAGGATGCGTCTGGCTGGTAGCACATAAAAGTGTATCTCGGAGGGAGCCAATGAATGGGTCTGTTAAGGCGCCACTTCCTCTTAGAGCTTATCACGGGGATCATTATCAGACAAGTTTGGTGTCACCAGCACTGCCTCTTTTACATATTCACCTCCACGACTGCCGGCACCGAAAAGGTCACATCGCCTCTCTCACTTTTCTATCCATGAGAGGAGTTCTCTTATTCCCTCCCTACCTCCTTCTCACCTCCATCCCTCTCTTTCTGTGGGCCTTATCAGTTCACCCTAGGCATTAGGGAGGGCTTAGACCATGCCCTCACCTGAACAGCCCTAGCTGACAAAATAGATGTTCTATTGTTCTTCATTCTTTCATAATATAAATTTCCCCAAAGAGACGGGGCATTGCCTTGAGCCAGATATTGTATTTGAGAGGGGGTAGAGAGGTGTTTGAGTTTTGAGCACTCAATGCTCAGTGATATACTGAGTGATGGACTGTACTGTGGTATCATTTTAAGGTTACTTTTTGTCTGTTGGTGTGATCCATGAACAACAGTCTGACCCCCATCCTTAAAAATTTGTCCTGAGGTTGTTCAATGGCTAGCCCCGCTCCCAATCCCAGTCCCTACCTGCAGCCACAGCCTGTTGTTCACGGTATCCCGGCCGGTGGCGATGCACTGGAAAGTGGCGTTCTGCCCGGCGTTGACTTCCACGTCTCCCAGGCGCAGGAAGTGAGGCGATTTATCTACGTGGAAGAAAACAATTACAGCAGTCATAAATGCAGCGTACACGACATGATCAATGCAGCCCTGCGGTTTCTCAGCACCCCACTCTCCTCGCCATGTCAGACGGCCAGTCCTAATAACTACCTCATCTGTCACAGCAACACATCCAGAGCTGAGTGGGTGAAGTGGTTACTGGTAAACACTTTCAATAAACATACACCACTGCTGTGAACGGCCTGGATTATTACAATACACACTAGCACCTCATATCAAAAGACACTGGTGTTCTAAGGGGCAGTGGGACAAGAAGAAAAAGGAAAGGAAACCTAGATGTGGTTTGGAAAAAAAAGACCCAACAACAACACTGCACTAACATGAGGAGAAGGATGGAGTCTTTTTTGGAAGAAAGAATATTAACAAGCAGAGTTTTGATCTGGACAGCTAAATGATTCATGGTGATTTGGCAGGTTGGCAGCCCAGATGCTGCGTGGTAGTCTGGAGCGGTGCCAGCGGTAATTGAGCACACGTAACTAGGAGGAACGTTTATGAAACAGAGCTAAACTCTGTCTGAACACAACAGGACCAAAACGGTTGTCTGGCATCACACTGTTGTTAACGTCCTGGGATCCTCGTTACAGATTATCTAACGAGCCAAATGATGGCTTGGCTATTCATACTTTGAATAAATTGACTAGGTCTTTATCAATGTATAGAGACACCAAGTGTTTCTCTCTGTAACTACAAGGACATGTGCAAGTTTAAAATTGCTGCATTTAACATCAATTATCTTTCTTCAATTTGACTTTGAGAAGGAAAACTCAGTCCCTGTATTTTTTTATTTATTATTAGTGTTTTTGAGTGATTCTGAATTTAATTGTATTCTATAATCAAGCAGCGAATTCAAATCACAGCCGGAGGGTAATCCTCCAAATTACCTTGTATACTCTAGCGGAAATACTGATTAGGCATATTTTATATACATACCATACATCCAAAGAGACAGAATCTTAGACTGCGAGAGCACTACAGAGTGTGAGATCTCGAGGCAGTTGTGAAGAGAGGAAGAGAAGGAGAAAATCCAATGGGCTAGTGATGGGACCTTAGAAAAAGCCCCAACCATAGTGATTTAACTAGCTTTACTCTAGGGACCTTTGCTAAAATAGAGACTGTAAATCACTGTGTCCAAGGGTTTGTCAGCTTGGGTGAGTGCTTAGCCAGTTCATTATCATCAGTGCAATGGGTTGATAGAAAGCTGGGTGGTTCAGCACACACTCATTTCACACAGAGCTTAGTTAGAGACCCATCCTAGTGTCACTGCTGCTGAAGAGCTGCAAGCTTCTCTTGAGACAGGGATCAGGAAGAGGCCATGGTGGCAAATACGGCCATGCCAGACACTTTGAACCAAGTTGTGTCATAGAAAGTGCAAAAGAAATTGGCATTTGCTGATTATCCCCTGTTGGTCCCAATCAAGAGCATTTGTTACTGAAGAGCAACCATGCACTTACTAGGACTATGATTGCTTTCCTATAGTGCTCACTAAACACAACACTCCTTAAAAACTAAAATTAGTTTCTCCAAAGTAGTAAATGGTTGAATGATGGAGAGGAATGGGTAATTATTATTTAATTATTATTGTTAAATCCAACAGAAATGACCCTCTGGAGTGACGCCATTAGCAGATTAGCTCCAAATTAGCCTGGGACATATCAGTCCCCTGAATCAATCCATTTACCCTGCTGCCAAATGAGGGGTGGCTAGTGCTCAGTACTGCTCACTGCTCAGATCATTTCTCTGGATGCAGCTGTCAATTTAAATGAAAGCTGCTACTGTGGAGGCTAGGGCTACATCCCAAATGACACCCTATTCGCTACATAGTGCACTAAAGGGCACTATGTAGGGAATAGGGTGTCATTTGGGAAGCGGCCTAGGAGGAGGTAGCAGGACAGGATGCATGACTGGACACACTGGATTGCACCAGTCTAGTCCTCAAAGGGTGTAGGGTACCTAAACCAGCCATTTTACCCTCCCTTTAGAATTAACTGTCACAACTAATCATGGTGGTTAGTGTTATAAAGGTTTATTACACTGTTCAAAAGGATTACAGTCCTAGTAAGGAGCTCTCCTCAGTGAAGGTGAAATCACTAGCCCTGTGGTTGCTGGTGCTCCTAATTGGGATATCTTTACATTATTTCATGTTAATCCTTTTATCATCCTGGATAGACTATAGAACTGAGGGAATTGTAAAATCAAAATATCTCAATGTTCAGGTTGGACCCCATCGACGTGTAAGAGTGTGAATACAAAACAAACAACTGTGGACAAACACACACTTCCTTTTCTTAATTACACTTATTATTCAATAATGAAAAGTCTATTATTTCTAATGGCGTCTCAGATTCTTGGCATCTGTAGAAACTGTCGGAAACATGCTTTAACTGTGTCTTTGTAAAATGGTCTTTAGCTGAAAATGGTCTCTGGATGAAAATCAAGAAACCCACTACTATATTTAATGGTCAGGTCATCAGGAAGCCAGGGATTTTTGAAGGTTAACGTTCAAGTACCTCATTGTGCTGAAGTGGGTGGAAGCCAGCTATTACAACCCATAAAGCCATGCTGAGAGAGTACAATTATCCTTTATTACACGGCAGATTCATTTATTAGTATATTTATTTATTCCCTCCTACGCTGACACTGATGTTTTCAAATGCAGGTCAGCCACTTAATTATCTTCCAGCAGCAAACCGTGCTCACCTCATCCTCCCCTCTACTAGAAGGTCACCTTCTTATCTTCATTTGCGGAGCAACGAAAAACCCATCAGCAGCAATGCAGGAGTGTCTGGTAATTACTGCCTGTGTAATGACTTACCACATGGATAGCTCAAAACCTGGATGTCATCAATCGCAATGAAGCCTGTCTTCCCGTCCGAGACCTCCGCCTCAAATATGACCTGTCAGAAAGAGAGAGAGAGGGGAGGGAGAGGGAGAGAGGGGGGAGGAGAGGATGTTTACAACACTCATTTCCATCAAGTTTTCACAGATTGATCCCCAATGCTCCATCATTCTGCCCAGGACACTTGCAGGTTCCGTCAGGAAGCTGTTTGGTACATCCGCTGCGGGCACTTTATGGTGACATGGGATGTGATCATAAACTGGGACTGAAATCAGTCTTGCACTGATCAGTCTCAGTCAGTCTTGCACACAAAGAGGGAAAAAAGGACCAGTTGTGTGGGCAGAACATATGGTTCAGCCTTAATAGGTTGACACACAATGTAAACCTGAGTTTCACGTGTATACCTTTGTGTGAGGGCTAGCAGGCAATGTCTTACATGCATGGCAGTTTTCAATCTCTGCCTCCACATCAGGCTGTCAGAGAGGTGAATACAGTACTGAGGACGTCATGCTGATCAGAGCACTTACAGGACCTGCTGTGGAGACTGGTGCTCAATGGGCCTCTGCTTTTATCCATCAATACAAATTGATGGTTGGCCTCTTTGGCCCACACAAATAAATGTGGTTATTTGTTGGAATGTACCCAGCTTTTATAAAGAAAAAGACAGTCCATCACCCTTATCTGCACTTAGGATACATCAAACTGGCTCACATGGTTTTGTTCTATTCTGGACACATAAGCATGCCTAAGTGAAGGTAGGAAACAACACCTCCACTTCACTGATCCTCAACACTGGGGCCCCACAAGGGTGCATGCTCAGCCCCCTCCTGTACTCCCTGTTCACCCATGACTGCATGGCCACGCACGCCTCCAACTCAGTTTGCAGACAACACAACAGTATTAGGCTTGATTACCAACAATGACAAAACAGCCTACAGGGAGGAGGTGAGGGCTCTGGGAGTGTGGTGCCAGGAAAATAACCTCTCACTCAACGTCAACAAAACAAAGGAGATGATCGTCGACTTCAGGCAACAGCAGAGGGAGCACGCCCCTATCCACATTGACAGGACCGCAGTGGAGAAGGTGGAAAGCTTCAGATTCCTCGAAGTACACATCACTGACAAACTGAAATGGTCCACCCACACAGACTGTGTGGTGAAGGAGGAGGCTGAAGAAATGTTGCTTGGCACCTAAAACTTTTACAGATGCACAACTGAGAGCGTTCTGTCTGGCTGTATCACCGCCTGGTACGGCAACTGCACCGCCCGCAACCGCAGGGCTCTCCAGAGGGTGGTGCGGTCTGTCCAACGCATTACCGGGGGCAAACTACCCACCCTCCAGGACACCTACAGCACCCGACGTCACAGGAAGGCCAAAAAGATAATCAAAGACATCAACCACCCAAGCCACTACCTGTTCACCCCGCTATCATCCAGAAGGCGAGGTCAGTACAGGTGCATCAAAGCTGGGACCGAGAGGCTGAAAGAATGCTTCTATCTCAAGGCCATCAGACTGTTAAATAGCCTTCACTAGCACATTAGAGGTTGCTGCCTATATACAGTTGAAGTCGGAAGTTTACATACACCTTAGCCAAATACATTTAAACTCAGTTTTTCACAATTCTGACATTTAATCCTAGTAAAAATTCCCTGTCTTAAGTCAGTTAGGATCACCACTTTATTTTAAGAATGTGAAATGTCAGAATAATAGTAGAGAGAATTATTTATTTAAGCTTTTATTTATTTCATCACATTCCCAGTGGGTCAGAAGTTTACATACACTCAATTAGTATTTGGTAGCATTGCCTTTAAATTGTTTAACTTGGGTCAAACGTTTTGGGTAGCCTTCCACAAGCTTCCCACAATAAGTTGGGTGAATTTTGGCCCATTCCTCCTGACAGAGCTGGTGTAACTGTCAGGTTTGTAGGCCGCCTTGCTCGCACACGCTTTTTCAGTTCTGCCCACAAATGTTCTATAGGATTGAGGTCAGGACTTTGTGATGGCCACTCCAATACCTTGACTTTGTTGTCCTTAAGCCATTTTGCCACAACTTTGGAAGTATGCTTGGGGTCATTGTCCATTTGGAAGACCCATTTGCGACCAAGCTTTAACTTCATGACTGATGTCTTGAGATGTTGCTTCAATATATCCACATCATTTTCCTTCCTCATGATGCCATCTATTTTGTGAAGTGCACCAGTTCCTCCTGCAGCAAAGCACCCCCACAACATGATGCTGCCACCCCTGTGCTTCACGGTTGGGATGGTGTTCTTCGGATTGCAAGCGCCCCACTTTTTCCTCCAAACATAATGATGGTCATTATGGCCAAACAGTTATATTTTCGTTTCATCAGACCAAAGGACATTTCTCCAAAAAGTACGATCTTTGTCCCCATGTGCAGTTGCAAACCGTAGTCTGGCTTTTTTATTGCGGTTTTGGAGCAGTGTCTTCTTCCTTGCTGAGCAGCCTATCAGGTTATGTTGATATAGGACTCATTTTACTGTGGATAAAGATACTTTTGTACCTGTTTCCTCCAGCATCTTCACAAGGTCCTTTGCTGTTGTTCTGGGATTGATTTGCACTACTCACACCAAAGTAAGTTCATCTCTAAGAGACAGAACACGTCTCCATCCTGAGTGGTATGACGGCTGCGTGGTCCCATGGTGTTTATACTTGCGTACTATTGTTTGTACAGATGAACGTGGTACCTTCAGGCATTTGGAAATTGCTCCCAAGGATGAACCAGACTTGTGGAGGCCTACAATTTTTTCTGAGGTCTTCGCTGATTTCTTTTGATTTTCCCATGATGTCAAGCAAAGAGGCACTGAGTTTGAAGGTAGGCCTTGAAATACATCCACAGGTACACCTCCAATTGACTCAAATGATGTCAATTAGCCTATCAGAAGCTTCTAAAGTCATGACATCATTTTCTGGAATTTTCCAAGCTGTTTAAAGGCACAGTCAACTTAGTGTATGTAAACTTCTGACACACTGGAATTGTGATACAGTGAATTATAAGTGAAATCATCTGTCTAAACAATTGTTGGAAAAATTACTTGTGTCATGCACAAAGTAGATGTCCTAACCGACTTGCCAAAACAATAGTTTGTGAACAAGAAATGTGTGGAGTGGTTGAAAAACGAGTTTTAATGGCTCCAACCTAAGTGTATGTAAACTTCCGACTTCAACTGTAGATTAGAAATTACTGGTGAATTAATGGAACACTAGTCACTTTAATAAAGATGACATATATTGTATTACTCATCTCATATGTATATACTATATTAAATCCTATTCTACTGTATCTTAGTCTATGCCGCTCTGACATTGCTCGTCCATATATTTATTTATATATTCTTAATTCCACTGCTTTACTTAGATTTGTGTGTATTGGGTATATGTTGTGAAATTGTTAGATATTAGTTGTTGTCAAGTCTCCTCCCGTTGCTCCCCTCCAGCGCTCTGATTCTCCAGCACCACCTCAGCAACACCAGAATGGACACCCAACGCACCCTAATCACCGCCAGCGCACCTGCACCTCATCATCTCATCACCACCCCTATATAGCCTTGGACTGTTCAGTGTTGTGTTGTGTGATTGTTAGTGTCATGTTCTGTACTCGCTCTTTGTTGTTCTCTTGCTCAATGTTAAGTAAACCTTCACATTGTTGATTCCTGCGTCTGCGTCCTACCTCTTTGTATCCTCAGTACTCGTCACAGAATCACACACCTCACGAAGATGGATGCAGCAGGTAATCCTCCTGGAGTTTCCCAGCACCTCAACCAGCACCAGCAGCAGATTTCCCAGCTGAACGCCTCCATGCAGGAAGTGCTCCAAACGCTGCATAAACTGACCATCGCTCCGGTTCCACCTCAGGGAGCGGCGAGTGCCCCCAGCCCACCTCCTTCCGTGCTATCACCAACGTCTGAGGGACCTCTCGCCCTGCCGGAGTGATTTGACGGGAAAACAACGAAATGTAGAGGCTTCCTGCTAAAGGTTTCACTGTATCTGGCGCGTCAGCGTGGGGCATCTCCATTGGACCAAGCCAGGATAGCGATGGTGATTTTGCTACTGAAGGGAAAGGTGCTGGATTGGGCCACGGCAGTCTGGGAAGGAGGTGAGGCCGCGACGCTTCCCTACTCCACCTTCCTCGATCAGTTCAGGGTGGTGTTCGATCATCCCACGGAGGGAAAGGACAGGGGTGAGCTTCTCCTCCGGCTACAACAGGGAGAGAAGGCCGCGTTCGAGTACGCCCTGAGATTTTGCACGGTGGCGGCGTCATCCGGCTAGAATGAGCGTGCTCTGTGCACGGCCTTCAGAAGAGGCTTATGGGAGGACATCACGACGGAACTCGCATGTCGGGACGACTCGATGGACCTTGACACCCTCATCGCCACGTCCATTCGTCTTGACGACATGTTGAGAGACCGATGGCGTTCCCAACACCACCAAGAGCCTCAATGCTCACCCAATCAGAGCTATGGAAGCCACCCTGCCTCCGAGTCCTCACCCATGGAGGTGGGCAGCGTCCCCTACACCACCACGGACCACAGATCTCCTGGCGGCTCCCTATCTAGGCGGTATGACTCCCGTCGCCGCTCCGTGAGTTATCCGTCATCACCTGTCACCAAACCATTGTTTTTAGTTCCCCTAATGGTGAATGGTTCTTCCTTCTCTTCACTTTCCACGGCAATGATAGATTCCGGATCAGCGGGGAACCTTATCAATAGGGAGCTGGTCTCTGAATGGGGGTTGCCCACCGTGCCACTGCCTTCTCCGTTACACGTCACCTCACTGGACAATAAACCACTTGGATCAGGCACCATTATGCACGTCACTCTCCCCATCACCATCACCATTCCCACACTACCGGAGCACCACGAGGAGCTGTCCTTCCACATCGTCACGTCACCCCTTCACCGGATCGTCTTGGGATTGCCCTGGCTCAGACTACACAACCCCACCATCAATTGGATCACCAAGAGGATCACAGCCTGGTCCCTCTCATGCTGGAGGACCTGCCTGCCGGTGATTTGTTGTTCTACGTCAGTGGAGAGTCCAGAGTCCGCCCTCCAGCCCAACATTCCACGTGAGTATGCAGATCTCTCCGATGTCTTCTCTGCCTCCAAGGCTAAGTGTCTCCCTCCTCACAGGTGCCATTGACCTGCTGGAGGGACAACACCCCCCGAAGAGTCACATTTACTCCCTTTCCATAGCGGAGACTGAGGCCATGGAGAAGTATGTAGCGGAGACCCTGAAACAGGGGTTAATCAGACGCTCTACCTCTCTTGCCTCCGCCAGCTTCTTCTTTGTGGCCAAAAAATACGGAGGACTGAGGCCGTGCATTGACTACCGGGGGCTGAACGGAGTCACCACCAAGTACCGCTAACCCTTTCCTTTGGTTCCGTCGGCCATCGAGCAGCTGTGAGGGGCCCGGTACTTTACCAAGTTGGACCTGAGGAGTGCCTACAACCTGATCCGAATCCGGGAAGGAGACGAGTGGAAGACAGCCTTCAGCACTACCTCAGGCCACTATGAATACTGCGTCATGCCCTACGGCCTCGCCAACGCACCTTCTGTGTTCCAGTCCTTCGTCAATGACGTGTTCCGAGAAATGCTGAGTACACAGGTGGTGGTGTACATCAACGATATCCTGATCTATTCAGCTACGTTCGAGGAGCACATCAGGGACGTCCGAGCGGTCCTACTCCGCCTCCAGGAACACAGCCTGTTGGTGAAGGGGAGAAATGCGAACTCCACAAACAAGCAAAATATCCTTCCTGGGATACAGGAGCAGTCCTTAGGGGGTGTTCATGGAAAGAGCGAAGACGGACGCCGTCAGGTCATGGCCAGTCCCCACCACCATCAAGGGTCTACAGAGCTTCCTGGGCTTTGCAAATGTCTACTGGCATTTCATCAGGTCATTCAGCTCCATAGCCGCCCCGCTCACCTCTCTCCTTAAGGGTGGGCCTCAGAAGCTGGCCTGGAACCCTGAGGCTGACAGTGCCTTCAAGAGGCTGAAGGAGAGGTTCACCACAGCGCCCCTCCTAAAACACCCAGATCCAGCACGTCCTTTCATCCTGGAGGTGGACGCATCTGAGGAGTGCGTGGGTGGGGTCCTCTCCTAGCTGCAAGGTAAGCCAGAGAAAATGTATCACTGTGCCTTTTTCTCGAAAAAGCTTACCCCCGCAGAGAGGAACTATGGCGTTGGAGACATGGAGCTGTTGGCGGTGGTCCTCACTCTGGAGGAATGGAGACACTGGCTGGAGAGCGCAGTCCATCCATTCCGGATTCTCACTGACCACCGGAATTTGGAGCACTTATGGGCAGCGAAACGGATGAACTGGGTCCCAGAATGTGAAAGCCGACGCCCTCTCCAGGATGCACCATACTGGAGAAAGGAAGCCTCTGGGGGGTCCTATCTTGCCTCCGTCTCTCATCGTGGCACCTGTCGTTTGGGATGTGGACGAAGACATCCTCCTGGCGACTCAGGAGGACCCAGCGCCTGCCAACGCGTGTATGTACCCACCAGGGTCCGTGACCACCTGCTGACCTGGATGCACACCACCACCCTTAATGCAGGTCACTCCGGCATTACGCGCACCCTACATTCTCTCTCACAAAAATACTGGTGGCCCACCTTGGCTCCTGATGTCTCCCGCTATATCAACTCCTGTTCCGTATGAGCCCAAATGAAGACACCTCGGAATGCCCCGGCAGGCAAACTAGTTCCTCTCCCAGTGCCTCAGCAACCTTGATCACACCTGTCCATAGACTTTGTCACCAACCTCCCACGTTCTGACGGCTTCACCACAGTCCTGGTGGTCGTAGATCGGTTCTCCAAATCATGCCGTTTTTTGCCACTAACTGGTCTTCCTTCTGCTCTCCAGGTTGCTGAGGTCCTGTTCCAACAGGTCTTCCGACATTATAGACTTCCGGAGGACATTGTCTCGGACCTTGGTCCCCAATTCACCTCCAGAGTGTGGAAGGCTTTCCTGGAGAAGATCGGGGCCACGGCCAGCCTCACTTCCAGGTATAGGACTCAGTCAAATGGGCATGAACCAGGAGCTGGGGGCGGTTTCTTCGTTGCCACTGTCAGGACCGGCAGGGTGAGTGGGCAAGGTTTCTTCCCTGGGCAGAATATTCCCAGAACTCCCTCGTTCACTCCTCCACGGGGCTCACTCCCTTCCACTGCGTCCTGGAGTACCAGCCGGCCCTGGCTCCTTGGACACCCAGCCAGACTGATGCGCACACTGTCGACGAGTGGTTCCGCAGGGCCGGACAGGTCTGGGACGCCGCGCATGTCCATCTCCAGAGGGCCATTTGTCGGCAGAAGGACCAAGCCGACCGCCACGGTCGAATTTATGACCAGGGGGGCCCCAATTTTATTTCTGTTTATTATGGATCCCCATTAGCTGCTTCCAAGGCAGCAGCTACTCTTCCTGGGGTCCGGCAAAATTAAGGCAGTTATACAATTTTAAACACATTACAATACATTCATAACAGATTTCACAACACAGTAAGTGTGTGCCCTCAGGTCCCTACTCCACTACCACATATCTACAACACAAAATCCATGTGTACGTGTGTGTATAGTGTGTATGTTATCATGTGTCTGTGCCTGTTTGTGTTGCATCACAGTCCCCGCTGTTCCATAAGGTGTATTTTTTATCTGTTTTCTAAATCTGATTCTACTGCTTGCATCAGTTACCTGATGTGGAATAGAGTCATGGCTCTATGTAGTACTGTGCGCCTCCCATCATCTATTCTGGACTTGGGGACTGTGAAGAGACCTCTGGTGGCATGTCTTGTGGGGTATGCATGGGTGTCTGAGCTGTGTGCTAGTCGTTTAAAATGTCAATACCTCTCACAACATGTCAATACCTCTCACAAATACAAGTAGTGATGAAGTCTATCTCTCCTCCACTTTGAACATGGAGAGATTGACATGCATATTTTTAATGTTTACTCTCTGTGTACAGCCGTGCTGCCCTGTTCTGAGCCAATTGCAATTTTCCTAAGTCCCTCTTTGTGGCACCTGACCACACGACTGAACAGTAGTCCAGGTGCGACAAAACTAGAGCCTGTAGGACCTGCCTTGTTGATAGTGCTGTTAAGAAGGCAGAGCAGAACTTTATTATAGACAGACTTCTCCCCATCTTAGCTACTGTTGTATCAATATGTTTTGACCATGACAGTTTACAATCCAGGGTTACTCCAAGCAGTTTAGTCACCTCAACTTGCTCAATTTCCACATTATTTAGGACAGGATTTAGTTCAGGTTTAGGGTTTAGTGAATGATTTGTCCCAAATACAATGCTTTTAGTTTTGAAATATTTAGGACTAACTTATTCCTTGCCTGTCATGAGCCCTCTCACTCCACCGGGTTACCACCTTAATGTGTTTCCACTATCTTCCACTCTGCTCATCTCTCTCTCTCTACTCAGCCTAACGAGCTCCACCTGTCCCTGCTCTGCTCGGCTCTAATTACTCTGCCAGCTGCGCTGCATTACCCACTAACCTCTCCCAGTATTTAAAGTCCCGTCTGTCAGCTCTCCTTTGTCAGATCGTCTGCAAAGCTCACACCCGGAACCTGTGTGCTCGCGCTTCTGGCTCACCCCTGTTTTGTGACCCCAGACCTGCCTGATTCTTGGATACTCTTCTGCCCCAGGAAAACCAGACCTGCTTTCTGCCATTACGACTCCTGACTACTCTTCGACCCCGGTAACTCTGACCAGCCTTCTGCCTTGCTACGACGTATTTGGATTTCCCTTGAACTGTACTTCTGCCTGTTTTCATCCGCCCGTTGTGTCTGTGTTTCCTCCCCCAGGACTTCTGGACCACCAACCACCGGCGTCATCGGACGCATCGCTGCCACTGGGGGGAGGCACAGACCCAGCACATCGGACGGGATAACCCCTGGAGCCTTCACTCACTCCCTACATCCCTTTCCCCTTAAGTTTAAATAAACTTTCTGGTGTGACGCAATTGTGGTCCTCTTGTCGTCTGTCTGAACCGTGACATTGCCACCCATTCTGAAACTAACTGCAGATATTTGTTAAGTGTTGCAGTCATTTCAGTCACTGTAGTAGCTGACGTGTATAGTGTTGAGTCATCTGCATACATAGACACACTGGCTTTACTCAAAGTCAGTGGCATGTCATTAGTAAAGATTGAAAAAAGTAAGGGGCCTAGACAGCTGCCCTGGGGAATTCCTGATTCTACCTGGATTTTGTTAAAGAACACCCTCTGTGTTCTGTTAGACAGGTAACTCTTTATCCACAATATAGCAGGGGATGTAAAGCCATAGCACTGAAGTCTAACAAAACAGCCCCCACAATCTTTTAATCATCAATTTCTCTCAGCCAATCAGTAATTTGTGTAAGTGCTGTGCTTGTTGAATGTCCTTCCCTACCAGCGTGCTGAAAGTCGTTGTCAATTTTGTACTGTAAAATATCATTGTATCTGGTCAAACACCATTTTTTCCAAAACATTACTAAGGGTTGGTAGCAGGTTGATTGGTCGGCTATTTGATCCAGTAAAGGGGGCTTTACTATTCTTAGGTAGCGGAATGACTTTTGCTTCCATCCAGGCCTGAGGGCACACACTTTCTAGTAGGCTTAAATTGAAGATATGGTAAATAGGAGTGGCGATAACGTCCGCTATTATCCTCAGTAATTTTCCATCCAAGTTGTCAGACCCGGGTGGCTTGTCATTGTTGATAGACAACAATACTTTTTTCCACCTCTTCCACACTCACTTTACGGAATTCAAAATTACAATTCTTGTCTTTCATCATTTGGTCAGATATACTTGAATATGTAGTGTCAGCGTTTGTTGCTGGAATGTCAAGCCTAAGTTTGCTAATCTTGACAATGAAAAAATCATTAAAGTAGTTGGCAATATCAGTCAGTTTTGTGATGAATGAGCCATCTGATTCAATTAATGATGGAGCTGAGTTTTCCTTTTTTCCCCAAATCTCATTGAAGGTGCTCCAAAGCTTTTTACTATCATTCTTTATGTCATTTATCTTTGTACTTTCTTCTTCTTTTATTCAGTTTAGTCACATGATTTCTCAATTGCAGCCATACCTATTTGCCATTCCTTTTGCCTCATCCCGCTCAACCATACCATTTTTCAATTCCTCATCAATCCACGGGGATTTAACAGTTTTTACAGTCATTTTCTTAATGGGCGCATGCTTATTAGTAACTGGGATAAGCAATTTCATAAATGTGACAAGTGCAACATCTGTTTGCTCCTCATTACACACCACAGACTAACAAATATTCTTTACATCAACAGCTTAGTGACCTCATATACACTATATTAGGTCCAGCATTTGGAACTTAGATTTTCCTAGATATGGTTACTATATTGTGATCACTACATTCGATGGATCTGTATACTGCTTTCAAGCACATTTCTGTAGCATTAGTAAAGATATAATAGGGCACATTGTTCTCTCCACCCTATGGAAAAATGAGTAGAATTTAATTAAATGAGTTATAAAATTGCATAGGCCCACCCACTGGGGAGCCAGGCCCAGCGAATCAGAATGAGTTTTTCCCCACAAAAGGGCTTTATTACAGACAGAAATACTCCTCAGCACACCCACCCTCCACCCTCAGACGATCCCGCAGGTGAAGAAGCCGGATGTGGAGGTTCTGGACTGGCGTGGTTACATGTGGTCTGCGGTTGTGAGGCCAGTTGGACTTAATGCCAAATTCTCTCAAATTACATTGGAGGCAGCTTATGGTAGAGAAATGAACATTAAATTCCCTGGCAACAGCTCTGGTGGACATTCCTGCAGTCAGCATGCCAATTGCACGCTCCCTCAAAACTTGAGACATCTGTGGCATTGTGTTGTGTGACAAAACTGCACATTTTAGAGTGCCTTTTATTGTCCCCAGCACAAGGTGCACCTGTGTAATGATCATGATGTTTAATCAGCTTCTTGATATTCCACACCTGTCAGGTGGATGGATTATCTTGGCAAAGGAAAAACACTCACTTACAGGGATGTAAACATATGTATGCATAGAATCTGAGAGAAATAAGACTTTTGTGTGTATGGAACATTTCTGGGATGTTTTATTTCAGCTCATGAAACCATCATTTTACATGTTGCGTTTATATTTTTGTTCAGTATAGAATTGCAGGAAATTAACGCTAAAACTTCAATTTTCTCTCTCCTCTTTCAAGAGGGGGGCTACTAGAATGTTTTGCTCGCAAGTTGGGGGAAACAAAATGTTGCTTAGGGTCCCCAAAAGGCTAGGGCCGGCTCTGGCTACGTGTAGGTATGAATGTGGGGACGCAGACCCGCGAGCCACTGCCGCCCCCATGATTAGTATTTTGTGGCCCCCATCCCTATCAAAGTTGCCCATCCCTGCTCTAGCTTAATGATTGTATTTTTGCTTTTAGCTGAGCTTCATATCCTTTTAAGTGATCTCTCTCTTAATGCATGCGACATTTGTGAAACAAATCTTAAGCCAGCACTTGCGATAATTCCAATGAGAGGATTATGGTATAAATCTTGAAGGGAGCAGTGGATCTAAGTACAGTCAGTGCAGCCATGGGAATCTGCCTTCCACAACTAGTGAAAATGGACAGATGTACTTTATTTGATTACCAGATTTTTCACTCAATAACATAATAACATGATCTAATTAGAACCTGGTCTTCGAACATAGATGAATAACAACACCTATTAGTCTTTGGGGTACAAGGTGATAGAGTAGCCATTTCCAAACTACCGATTGCAATTTTCAGTTGTGACAGTGAAGAGAAGAGGTTGGACATCATTGAAAATTGAACAAACAAGTTCAGAACAAAAAAACTCTGCTGTGACACCCTGTGCTGGAGCAATTATCTTAACTGAGCTAGCTGCAACAGGCTAGTCCTGATGTCACCCAGCCATGAACCAGCAGGCTCACAGAGTGAACTCTCCTCACAGCATCAGCCCCCTGACAGCTTTTGAAAATAACAAATATTCACAAAACAGGCTGAGGATGACAGCCAACGGAATAAAAACACTCAGAGTGGATATATGCAAATTGCTGGCTTACCTTTGTTTATCCCATTTTGATTTGAGAAACAGAGTTTATTCAGCAACCCCAAGTCATACTGAGATAAAGTTCATAGGAAGTTCAATTAGCCCAAAATGTCTCCACACAATAAGTCAATACAGACAAAATGTAATGTCTGAAAAGTGAAATGCAAAGCAAACTCAACTCAAATTGTATTTGTCACACGCTTCGTAAACAACATTTGTAGGTGTAGATGGACCAAAAAATTGTCTGAATCCAGCCACCCAAGTCATAGACTGTTCTCTCTGCTACCGCACGGCAAGCGGTACCGATGCATCAAGTCTGAAACCAACCTGAACAGCTTCTACCCCCAAGCCATGAGACTGCTAAATAGTTAGTTAAATAGGTAACCAAATAGCTACCCCGACTATCTGTATTAACCCTTTTTGCACTAACTTTTTTGACTCATCACATACGCTGCTGCTACTGTTTACCATCTGACACTTTATTCCTAGTTATACGTACATACAGTGCCTTCAGAAAGTATTCAAACCCCTTGACTTTTTTAACATTTTGTTATGTTACAAAGTGGGATTCAAATGGATTTAATTGCAATTTTTTGTTAAAGATCTACACAAAACACACTAATGTCAAAGTGGAAGAAAAATTGTAACACTTGTAAAAAAAAAATATATATATAATAATAATAAAAAATAAACACTAATATATCTTGATTACATAAATATTCAACCCCCTGAGTCAATACATGTTAGAATCACCTTTGGCAGCGATTACAGATGTGAGTCTTTCTGGGTAAGTCTCTAATAGCTTTCCACACCTGGATTGTGCAACATTTTGCCCATTATTCTTTTCAGAATTCTTCAAGCTCTGTCAAATTGGTTGTTGATCATTGCTAGACAACCATTTTCAGGTCTTGTCATAGATTTTCCAAGCAGATTTAAGTCAAAACTGTAACTCAGCCACTCAGGAACATTCACTGTGTTCTTGGTAAGCAACTCCAGTGTAGATTTGGCCTTGCGTTTTAGGTGATTATCCTGCTAAAAGGTGAATTAATCTCCCAAGTGTCTGGTGGAAAGGAGACTGAACCAGGATTTCCTCCACAATTTTGCCTGTGCTTAGCTCCATTCCGTAAATTCTTTATCCTAAACAAAATAAAATAATGCCCAGTCCTTAACGATTACAACATTACCCATAACATGATGCAGCCACCACTATGATTGAAAATATGGAGATTGGTACTCAGTATTGTGTTGTATTGGATTTGCCCCAAACATAAAACTTTTGTATTCAGGCCAGAAAGGTCATCGCTTTGCCAATTTTTTTGCAGTATTACTGAAGCCCCTGGGCCCAGGCCCATGGGGGGCCCGAGAGGAAGCATTTTTTTTTTATAACATATTTTTTTATTATATATACAGTATATATTATATATGTAGTATATATTTGGTATGTTTTTACTGCAACCGCCAACCACATTCAATGAGTGTAGACAGCCTTGATTGGGTAACTGATTAATACATTTTTTTACTGCATAATAAATAAATATGACTGATCAATTGTGAGAGTCAGGGGCTGGGCCCAAGCCCGTAGGGGGCCCAAGAGGGCAAATATATATATATATATATTTAAACATTCTAATTTTTTATCCAACCACAGGAGCCCGCTCTCAATGTTCAAAATACACCAGAGAGCATAATTTAGCGACAGAGGATCTAGAGTTTATAAAAGATTACTGTGGATTAAGTTATCACAAGCACATACAGGTATCTGCCAAAATAAAGGAAACACCAACAAAGTGTCTTAAAAGTGACTACCTGGCCTGATGACTCCTAGCTGTCCCCACCTGGTCATGCTGCTACTCCAGTTTCAACTGTTATGCCTGGGGCTATGGAACCCTGACCTGTTCACCGGAAGTGCTTCCTTGTCCCGGACCTGCTGTTTTTGACTCTGACTCTGACTCTGTCTCTGTCTCTGTCTCTCTACCGCACCTGCTGTCTCGACCTCTGAATGTCCCTGCTGGTCATTTATGAACATCTTGAAGAACAATCTGGCCTTAAGGCCATGTATTATCTCCACCCGGCACAGCCAGAAGAGGACTGGCCACCCCTCAGAGCCTGGTTCCTCTGGTTCTTGCCTTTCTAGAGAGTTTTACCTAGCCAGCATGCTTCTACATCTGCATTGCTTGCTGTTTGGGGTTTTAGGCTGGGTTTCTGTATAGGACATCTGCTGACATTTTATTGATTGATTGATAGTTGGGCCACCACGAGATGCCAGAACAGCTTGAATGCGCCTTGGCATAGATTCTACATGTGGACCTAAACCATGTCAGAAAAATGCAACCCACACCATAACATGTACTTTGTATCCCTTGTTTACTCACATGTTTCCTTTATCTTGGCAGTTACCGGTATGCCTACAGTCGGGAAGGCTGCAGTTTGGGCAGCATGCGAGAAAAATATACAAATTTGGCAAAGCGATGACCTTTCTGGCCTGAATACAAAAGTTTTATGTTTGGGGCAAATCCAATACAACACAATACTGAGTACCAATCTCCATATTTTCAATCATAGTGGTGTCTGCATCATGTTATGGGTAATGTTGTAATCGTTAAGGACTGGGGATAATTTTATTATGTGTTGTTGCCATAGAAATATAATCCATAGAAGGGTTTTGTAACTTCTTACCCTGGCAATTTGACTGTTAAACTCATTGGTACACTAGCAATGGATGCCAGTCCTGACTTGAATGGGAACTGCCATCTATGGGTTATATTTCTATGGTTGGTTGCAGCTGTCGGTTTGCATTTTGCAGATTTCAAAATAAAATCGCAGGAAAAACAAATGCCTACTGCTGAAAAGAGAATAATAATATGTCTGAAAAACAAATAGAAAAAAACTAATCTAAACTACCCATTTTTTGCGAACTGCAGCACTGTTTTTCAAAGTAGCTCATCGTGAGATAAGCCATTACCACGACGAGCGCATTGGCCATTACCGTGAGAAGCCTATGGCTTCATCTTCATCATTAGGTGAGTCAGTGTGCCACTGGACATTTTATTTAGTAGCCTACTGTAGCCTATGACATATATACTGTATATACACTACAATACCAAAAGTATGTGGACACCTGCTCATAGAACATCTCTTTCCAAAATCATGGGCATTATTAGGAGTTGGTCCCCCTTTGCTGCAATAACAGCCTCCACTCTTCTGGAACATTAGAACATTGCTACGGGGACGTGCTTCCATTCAGCCACAATAGCATTAGTGAGGTCGGGCACAGATATTGGGTGATTAGGCCAGGCTCGCAGTCGGGGTTCCAATTCATCCCAAAAGTGTTCGATGGGGTTGAGGTCAGGGTTCTGTGCAGGCCAGTCAAGTTCTTCCAAATCTCGACAAACCATTTCTGTATGGACCTCGCTTTGTGCACGGGGGCATTGTCATGCTGAAACAGGAAAGGGCCTTCCCCAAACTGTTGCCACAAATTTGGAAGCACAGAATCATCTAGAATGTCATTGTATACTGTAGCATTAAGATTTCCCTTCACTGGAACTAATGAGCCTAGCCCCAGACCATTATTTATCCTCCACCAAACATTACAGTTGGCACCATGCATTGGGGCAGGTAGCGTTCTCATGGCATCCGCTAAACCCAGATTTGTCCGTCGGACTGCCAGACGGTGAAGCGTGATTCATCACTCCAGAGAACACGTTTCCACTGCTCCAGAGTCCAATGGCGGCAAGCTTTACACCACTCCAGCTGACGCTCGGCATTGTGCATGGTGATCTTAGGCTTGTGTGCGGCTGCTCAACCATGGACTCCCATTTCATGAAGCTCCCGAAATAACAGTTATTGTGCTGACATTGCTTCCAGAGGCAGTTTGGAACTCGGTAGTGAGCGTTGCAACCAAGGACAGACAATTTTTACGCGCTTTGCGCTTCAGCACTCGGCGGTCCCGTTCTGTGAGCTTGTGTGGCCTACCACTTCGGGGCTGAGCCGTTGTTGCTCCTAGATGTTTCCACTTCAAAATAACAGCACTTACAGTTGACTAGGGCAGCTCTAGCAGGGCAAAAATTTGACAAACTGACTTGTTGGAAAGGTGGCATCCTATGACGGCAAGTTGAAAGTCACTGAGCTCTTCAGTAAGGCCATTCTACTGCCAATGTTTGTCTATGGAGATTGCATGGCTGTGTGCTCGATTTTATACACCTGTCAGCAACGGGTGTGACTGAAATAGCCGAATCCACTAATTGAAGAGGTGTCCACATACTTTTGTATATATATTGGAAGTAGCAAGGAGGAGCTATATAGATTGGAAGTAGCAAGGAGGAGCTATACACAGTGCCTTCGGAAAGTATTCAGACCCCTTGACTTTTTCCACGTTTTGTTACGTTACAGCCTTATTCTAAAATGGATTAAAAAATCACATAAAATCAGAAATACCTTATATACATCAGTACTCAGATCCTTTGCTATGAGACTCGAAATTGAGCTCAGGTGCATCCTGTTTCCACTGATCATCCTTGAGATGTTTCAACAACTTGATTGGAGTCCACCTGTGGTAAATTCAATTGATTGGATATGATTTGGAAAGGCACACACCTGTCTATATAAGGTCCCACAGTTGACAGTGCATGTCAGAGCAAAACCAAGCCATGAGGTCGAAGGAATTGTCCGTAGAGCTCCGAGACACAGATCTGGGAAAGGGTACCAAAACATTTCTGCAGCATTGAAGGTCCCCAAGAACACAGTGGCCTCCATCATTCTTAAATGGAAGAAGTTTGGAAACACCAAGACTCCTCCCGTCCAAAATGAGAAGGGGCTTGGTCACGAACCCGATGGTCACTCTGACAGAGTTCCAGAGTTCCTCTGTGGAGATGGGACAACTTTGAGAAGGACAACCATCTCTGCAGTACTCCACCAATCAGGCCTTGGAGTTTGCCAAAAGGCACCTAAAGACTCTCTGACCATGAGAAACAAGTTTCTATGGTCTGATGAAACCAAGATTGAACTCATTGGCCTGAATGCCAAGCATCACATCTGGAGGAAACCTGGCACCATCCCTACGGTCAAGCATGGTGGTGGCAGCATCATGCCGTTGGGATGTTTTTCAGCGGCAGGGACTAGGAGACTAGTCAGGAACGAGGCAAAGATGAACGGAGCAAAGTACAGAGAGATCCTTAATGAAAACCTGCTCCAGAGTGCTCAGGACCTCAGACTGGGGCGAAGGTTCACCTTCCAACAGGACAACGACCCTAAGCACACAGCCAAGACAATGCAGGAGTGGCTTTGGGACAAGTCTCTGAATGTCCTTGAGTGGCCCATCCAGAGTCCAGACTGGAACCCGATCGAACATCTCTGGAGAGACCTGAAAATAGCTGTGCAGCAACGCTCCCCATCCAACCTGACAGAGCTCGAGAGGATCTGCATAGAAGAATGGGAGAAATGCCCCAAATACAGGTGTGCCAAGCTTGTAGCGTCATACCCAAGAAGACTCGAGGCTGTAATCGCTGCCAAAGGTGCTTCAACAAAGTACTGAGTAAAGGGTCTGAATACTTATGTAAATGTTATATTTCAGTTATTTATTTTTTATAAATTAACAAACATTTATAAAAACCTATTTTTGCTTTTTCATTATGGGGTATTGTGTGTAGATTGATGAGGGGGGAAAAAACAATTTAATACATTTTAGAATAAGGCTGTAACCTAACAAAATGTGAAAAAGGTCAAGGGGTCTGAATACTTTCCGAAGACACTATAGATTGGAAGTAGCAAGGAGGAGCTAGCTATATAGATTGCAGTTTGTTTATCTGAGTTGTGCTGATGACATTTGACTTGCTATCATTTCATATCGTCATCTGCCTCACCTAAAGCTCATTGTTGTGTGAAGCTACTGTAGACCACCAAGTGCTAACAGTCAGTATCTGGATTACAAGATATCAACAGAGAGGTATATTTTCAGGGTGATTTAAATATTGACTGGCTTTCATCAAGCTGCCCACTCTAGAAAAAGCTTCCAACTGTAACCAGTGCCTGGAACCTGGTTCAGGTTATCAGTCAACCTACTAGGGTAGTTACAAACAGCACAGGAATGAAATCATCAACATGTATTGATCACATCTTTACTAATGCTGCAGACATTTGCTTTAAAGCAGTATCCAAATCCATCGGATGTTGTGATGACAATATCTAGGAAAACCAAAGTTCCAAAGGCTGGGCCTAATATAGTGTATAAGAGGTCATACAATAACTTTTGTAGTGATTCCTATGTTATTGATGTAAATAATATTTGTTGGTCTGTGGTGTGTAATGAGGAGCAACCAGACGCTGCACTTGACACATTTGTGAGTGGAAAATGACTGTATAAACTGTTAAATCCAAGTGGATTGATGAGGAATTGAAAAATTGTATGGTTGAGAGGCATGAGGCAAAATGAATGGGAAATAAGTCTGGCTGCACAACCGATTGGCAAACATACTGCAAATTGAGAAATCATGTGACTAAACAGAATAAAAAGAAGAAGCAACTATACTATGAAACAAAGATAAATGATATAAAGAATGATAATAAAAAGCTTGGGAGCACCTTAAACAAAATGTTGGGCAAAAAGGCAAAACTCTGCTCATTCATTGAATCAGATGACTCATTCATCACAAAACTCACTGATACTGCCAATTACTTTAATGATTTTTTCATTGGCAAGATTAGCAAACGTTGCCTCCTGAGTGGCGCAGCGGTCTAAGGCCCTGCAGTGTTTCAGGCGTCACTACAGATCCCGGTTTGATCCCGGTCGCGACCGGGAGACCCATGAGGGGATGTACAATTGGTCAAGCGTAGTCCGGGTTATGGGAGGGTTTGGCCAGCCGGGATGTCCTTGTCCCATCGCGCTCTAGCGACTCCAGTGGCGGGCCGGGCGCATGCACGATGACACGGTCGTCAGTTTTACGGTGTTTCCTCCAACACATTGGTGCGGCTGGCTTCCGGGTTAAGCGAGCAGTGTGTCAAGAAGCAGTGCGGCTTGGCAGGGTTGTGTTTCGGAGGATGCATGGCGCTCGACCTTCGCCTCTCCCAAGTCCGTATGGGAGTTACAGAGATTGGACAAGACTGTAACTACCAATAGGATATCACGAAATCGGGGAGAAAAAAGGTTTTAAAAAAAAAAAGATCCTACACATCCAAGTATACTGTAACTGATCAAATTATAAAACACAAGCGTTAATATTTTTTTGTCTATCAACAATGACAAGCCACCGGGGTCTGACAACTTGGATGGAAAATTACTGAGGATAATAGCGGATGATATTGCCACTCCTATTTGCCATATCTTCAATCTAAGCCTACTATAAAGTGTGTGCCCTCAGGACAGGAGGGAAGCAAAAGTAATTCCGCTACCCAAGAATAGTAAAGCCCCCTTTACTGGTTCAAATAGCCGACCAATCAGCCTGTTACCAACCCTTAGTAAACTTTTGGAAAAAACAGTGTTCGACCAGATACAATGCTATTTTACTGTAAACAAACTGACAACAGACTTTCAGCACGCTTATAGGGAAGGATATTCAACAAGCACAACACTGACACAAATGACTGATGATTGGCTGAGAGAAATTGTGGGAGCTGTTTTGTTAGACTTCAGTGCGGCTTTTATCGATCATAGTCTGCTGATGGAAAAACGCTTTGAGTAAAGCCAGTGTGTCTATATATGCGGATGACTCAACAATATACACGTCAGCTACTATAGCGAATGAAATGACTGCAACACTTAACAAAGAGCTGCAGTTAGTTTCAGAATGGGTGGCAAGGAATAAGTTAGTCCTAAATATTTCTAAAACTAAAAGCATTGTATTTGGGACAAATCATTCACTAAACCCTAAACCTCAACTAAATCTTGTAATAAATAATGTGGAAATTGAGCAAGTTGAGGTGCCTAAACTGCTTGGAGTAACCTTGGATTGCAAACTGTCATGGTCAAAACATGTTGACAGAACAGTAGCTAAGAAGGGGAGAAGTTTGTCCATAATAAAGCTCTGCCTTTTTAACTACACTATCAACATGTAGAATCAGATTTTAAAAAACAGATAAAAATACACCTTATGGAACAGCGGGGACTGTGAAGAGACACACACACAGGCACAGACACATGTACACATAATAAGACATGCAGTCCACACACACGTAAATTTGGATTTTGTATTGTAGATATGTGATAGTAGAGTAGTGGCCTGAGGGAACACAATTGTGCAAGTTCTCCCACTTAAAAAGATGAGAGAGGCCTGTAATTTTCATCATAGGTACACGTCAACTATGACAGACAAATTGAGAGAAAAAAATCCAGAAAATCACATTGTAGGATTTTTTATGAATTTATTTGCAAATTATGGTGGAAAATAAGTATTTGGTCACCTACAAATAAGCAAGATTTCTGGCTCTCACAGACCTGTAACTTCTTCTTTAAGAGGCTCCTCTGTCCTCCACTCATTACCTGTATTAATGGCACCTGTTTGAACTTGTTATCAGTATAAAATACACCTGTCCACAACCTCAAACAGTCACACTCCAAACTCCACTATGGCCAAGACCAAAGAGCTGTCAAAGGACACCAGAAACAAAATTGTAGACCTGCACCAGGCTGGGAAGACTGAATCTGCAATAGGTAAGCAGCTTGGTTTGAATAAATCAACTGTGGGAGCAATTATTAGGAAATGGAAGACATACAAGACCACTGATAATCTCCCTCGATCTGGGGCTCCGCGCAAGATCTCACCCCGTGGGGTCAAAATGATCACAAGAACGGTGAGCAAAAATCCCAGAACCACACAGGGGGACCTAGTGAATGACCTGCAGAGAGCTGGGACCAAAGTAACAAAGCCTACCATCAGTAACACACTACCGCGCCAGGGACTCAAATCCTGCAGTGCCAGACGTGTCCCCCTGCTTAAGCCAGTACATGTCCAGGCCCGTCTGAAGTTTGCTAGAGTGCATTTGGATGATCCAGAAGAGGATTGGGAGAATGTCATATGGTCAGATGAAACCAAAATATAACTTTTTGGTAAAAACTCAACTCGTCGTGTTTGGAGGACAAAGAGGGCTGAGTTGCATCCAAAGAACACCATATCTACTGTGAAGCATGGGGGTGGAAACATCATGCTTTGGGGCTGTTTTTCTGCAAAGGGACCAGGACGACTGATCCGTGTAAAGGAAAGAATGAATGGGGCCATGTATGGTGAGATTTTGAGTGAAAACCTCCTTCCATCAGCAAGGGCATTGAAGATGAAACGTGTCTGGGTCTTTCAGCATGACAATGATCCCAAACACACCGGCGGGCAACGAAGGAGTGGCTTCGTAAGAAGCATTTCAAGGTCCTGGAGTGGCCTAGCCAGTCTCCAGATCTCAACCCCATAGAAAATCTTTGGAGGGAGTTGAAAGTCTGTGTTGCCCAGCGACAGCCCCAAAACATCACTGCTCTAGAGGAGATCTGCATGGAGGAATGGGCCAAAATACCAGCAACAGTGTGTGAAAACCTTGTGAAGACTTACAGAAAACATTTGACCTGTGTCATTGCCAACAAAGGGTATATAACAAAGTATTGAGAAACTTTTGTTATTGACCAAATACTTATTTTCCACCATAATTTGCAAATAAATTCATAAAAAATCCTACAGTGTGATTTTTTGGAGAAAAAAAATCTCATTTTGTCTGTCATAGTTGACGTGTGCCTATGATGAAAATTACAGGCCTCTCTCATCTTTTTAAGTGGGAGAACTTGCACAATTGGTGGCTGACTAAATACTTTTTTCCCCCACTGTATTTCTATTCTGTACAGGTTTCCTTCTTTTCACTCTGTGAATTAGGTTAGTATTGTGGAGTAACTAAAATGTTGTTGATCCATCCTCAGATTTCTCCTGTCACAGCCATTAAACTCTGTAACTGTTTTAATGTCACTATTGGCCTCATGGTGAAATCCCTGAGTGGTTTCTTTCCTCTCCGTCAACTGAGTTAGGAAGGACGCCTGTATCTTTGTCGTGACTGGGTGTATTGATACACCATCCAAAGTGTAATTAATAACTGCACCATGCTCAAAAGGATATTCAATGTCTGCTTTTTTTTTAACCCTTCTATGCAAGGCATTGGAAAACCTCCCTGGTCTTTGTGGTTGAATCTGTGTTTGAAATTCACTCCTCGACTGAGGGACCTTACAGATAATTGTATGTGTGGGGTGCAGAGATAAG
Organism: Coregonus clupeaformis; assembly: GCF_020615455.1. NCBI lineage: Eukaryota > Metazoa > Chordata > Actinopteri > Salmoniformes > Salmonidae > Coregonus > Coregonus clupeaformis. The sequence goes on along the minus strand of NC_059227.1, from coordinate 29,551,245 downwards.
GTAGTCATTCAAAAATCATGTTAAAACAATGCAACTTATTATGTGACTTGTTAAGCAAATATGTACTCTTGAAGTTATTTAGGCTTGCCATAACAAAGGGGTTGAATACGTATTGACTCAAGACATTTCAGCTTTTCATTTTTAATTAATTAGTAAAGAATTATAAAAACATCATTCCACTTTGACATCATGGGGCAATGTGTGTAAGGCAGTAACAAAAAAATATAAATTTAATCAATGTTAAATTCAGGCAATAACACAAGAGAATGTGAAAAAAGTCAAGGGGTGTAAATACTTTCTGAAGGCACTGCATCTACCTCAATTACCTCGTATTCCTGCACATTGACTGTACTGGTATACCTTATATATAGCAAAGTTATCGTTACTCATTGTGTATCTATTATTATTTTTTATTATTACGTGTAGTGGTTTTCTATTATTTCTCTATTTTATTTATCTCTTTATATGGTGTCGAGTAAAGCTTAAACCATGTATTTAGATTGTAGGTAGGTATTGTAGTTAGGTATTGTAGGTAGTTTATCTAGGTAGTTATTGTAGGTAATTATTGTAGGTAAGTATTGTATTCGGCTGAGCCCGGTGAAGCACGAGGCTAGCTAACCCACTACCTGGACCAATAAAGCTAGCTAGCGGGTAGCTACTGGTAACTATTAGCAACTGTGGATAGTTGTTTCCAATGTTATTTCATGCTTAAGAGTACCTGTAATTATGCCAGCTAGCTACCTACCATTCAGCTGTTTTTCTAATCTAATTATCTGAAGCATTAACATTAGGTAGTTAGTAGCTACTGTACTCGAAATGTAGCTAGCTTGTTGCTACCTTGATAGCTAACTAAAGAGACGCTTTCTCTCCATTGGGACAGACGCGAACTGGCTAAATCGATTTAGTAGCTAGCTTTATACTTAACTAGCTAACAGTAGCTACTAAAGGTAAGTTATAACCTACATTTATTTTTACATACTGGTAACCAGAGTCGTTCAAAAGGAATTCAAGACATGGGTGACTAGTTAACGTTAGCTTGGCTCTCTCTGTGTGTTTCATACCGTGGGAGGAGGGGTTGGTTCGTTGACAGAGAGCAATGGCTAGCTAATATGCTAACTATTCTAGCTAGCTAACTAACTGGCTGAATAAGTTGACGACGTACTCACTCAAACTGTCAAAACTAACCCCAAAACTTTACACAACGTTAGACACGGAGACGAATGATCTGTTTAGCGTGTTAACAAAACTAACCCCAAAACTAACCCCAAAATCCAGGTCCTCTGTAGCTCAATTGGTAGAGCATGGCGCTTATTTTTTTATTTGTGTTTTTAATGTAAAAAAAAAAATTCTTCTTTTTTGTCATTTAGCAGACACTCTTATCCAGAGCGACTTACAGTTAGTGAGTACATACATATTTGTATTTATTTTTCATACTGGCCCCCCGCGGGAATCGAACCCACAACCCTGGCGTTGCAAACACCATGCTCTACCAACATCCCTGCCGGCCATTCCCTCCCCTACCCTGGACGACGCTGGGCCAATTGTGCGCCGCCCCATGGGTCTCCCGGTCACGGCCGGCTACGACAGAGCCTGGATTCGAACCAGGATCTCTAGTGGCACAGCTAGCACTGCGATGCAGTGCCTTAGACCACTGCGCTTGTAACGCCAAGGTAGTGGGTTCGATCCCCGGGACCCCCCGTACGTAAAAATGTATGCACACATGACTGTAAGTCGCTTTGGATAAAAATGTCTGCTAAATGGCTTATTATTATAATATTATTAACACACTATTGGTAGTTTGTTGTAACCGAGTATTGGTGCTAAACCATGTTATTGGAAGCTAGCATGCTAGTTAGCTATGGCGTCATAGGATACGGTGCCCTGGGCGGTTTTCAGCTGAATAAACTAAGTTAGAGTCTATAACTAGAAAACATTGAACCGCTGTAGTTTACAACAATGATAATTTCTAAAGTGGAAGTTGGGAGAATTATATTTGAGTGTTTCAGTGAAATGTAAGTGAGGGAGGCCCCGCTCTCTCGCTTTTCCAGATGTTTAGTTAATTTCATTCCGATCTCCTTTGCATTAATGTAGCCTTTTCTGTAGCCTGTCAACTATGTGTCTGTCTATCCCTGTTCTCTCCTCTCTGCACAGGCCATACAAACGCTTCACACCGCGTGGCTGCTGCCACTCTAATCTGGTGGTCCCTGCGCGCACGACCCACGTGGAGTTCCAGGTCTCCAGCAGCCTCTGGAACTGCCGTTCTGCGGCCAACAAGGCAGAGTTAATCTCAGCCTATGCTACCCTCCAGTCCCTCGACTTCTTGGCGCTGACGGAAACAAGGATTTCCACAGAAAACATTGCTACTCCTACTGCTCTTTCCTCGTCTGATCATGTGTTCTCGCATACCCATCTGTCTATCTCCTCATTTGAATTCCATGCTGTCACATTTGAATTCCATGCTGTCACAGTCACTAGCCCATTCAGGCTTCACATCCTTATCATTTATCGCCCTCCAGGTTCCCTTGGAGAGTTCATCAATGAGGTTGACGCCTTCATAAGTTCCTTTCCTGAGGATGGCTCACCCCTCACAGTTCTGGGTGACTAACCTCCCTATGTCTGCATTTGACTCATTTCTCTCTGCCTCCTTCTTTCCACTCCTTTCCTCTTTTGACCTCACCCTCTCACTGTCCCCCCCTACTCACAAGGCAGGCAATATGCTTGACCTCATCTTTACTAGATGCTGTTCTTCTACTCATCTCACTGCAACTCCCCTCCAAGTCTCCGACCACTACTTTGTATCCTTTTCTCTCTCGCACTCCTCCAACACTACTCACTCTGCCCCTACTCAGATGGTAATGTGCCGTCGCAACCTTCGCTCTCTCTCTCCCGCTACTCTCTCCTCTTCCATCCTATCATCTCTTCCCTCTGCTAAATCCTTCTCCCTCCGATCTCCTGATTCTGCCTCCTCAACCCTCCTCTCCTCCCTTTCTGCATCTTTTGACTCTCTATGTCCCCTATCCTCCCGGCCGGCTCGGTCCTCCACTCCTGCTCCGTGGCTTGACGACTCATTGTGAGCTCACAGAACAGGGCTCCGGGCAGCCGAGCGGAAATGGAGGAAAACTAGACTCCCTGCGGACCTGTCATCTTTTCACTCCCTCCTCTCTACATTCTCTTCCTCTGTTTCTGCTGCTAAAACCACTTTCTACCACTCTAAATTTCAAGCCTCTGCCTCTAACCCTAGGAAGCTCCTTGCCACCTTCTCCTCCCTGCTGAATCCTCCTTCTCCTCCCCCTCCCTCCCTCTCTGTGGATGACTTCATCAACCATTTTGAAAAGAAGGTTGACGACATCCGATCCTCATTTATTAAGTCAAATGACACCGCTGGTCCTGCTCACACTGCCCTACCCTATGCTTTGACTTCTTTCTCCCCTCTCTCTCCAGATGAAATCTTGCGACTTGACCCTATCCCCTCCTCTCTTCTCCAGACCATTTCCGGAGACCTTCTCCCTTACCTCACCTCGCTCATCAACTCATCCTTGACCGCTGGCAATGTCCCTTCCATCTTCAAGAGAGCGAGAGTTGCACCCCTCCTCAAAAAACCTACACTCGATCCCTCCGATGTCAACAACTACAGACCAGTATCCCTTCTTTCGATTCTCTCCAAAACTCGAGCGTGCTGTCTCTAGCCAACTCTCCTGCTATCTCTCTCAGAATGACCTACTTGATCCAAACCAGTCAGGTTTCAAGACTGGTCATTCAACTGAGACTGCTCTTCTCTGTGTCACAGAGGCTCTCCACACTGCGAAAGCTAACTCTCTCTCCTCTGCTCTTATCCTTCTAGACCTATCTGCTGCCTTTGATACTGTGAACCATCAGATCCTCCTCTCCACCCTCTCCGAGTTGGGCATCTCCGGCGCTGCTCACGCTTGGATTGCGTCTTACCTGACAGGTCGCTCCTACCAGGTGGCGTGGCGAGAATCTGTCTCTGCACCACGTGCTCTCACCACTGGTGTCCCCAGGGCTCAGTTCTAGGCCCTCTTCCTATTCTCTCTATACATCAAGTCACTTGGCTCTGTCATATCCTCACATGGTCTCTCCTATCATTGCTACGCAGACGACACACAATTCATTTTCTCCTTTCCCCCTTCTGATACCAAGTTGGCAAATTGCATCTCTGCATGTCTGGCAGACATATCAGTGTGGATGTCGGAGCTGCTCTTCCTCCCGGGGAAGGACTGCCCGCTCCATGATCTCGCCATCACGGTTGACAACTCCATTGTGTCCTCCTCCCAGAGTGCAAAGAACCTTGGCGTGACCCTGGACAACACCCTGTCGTTCTCCGCTAACATCAAAGCGGTGACCTGATCCTGCAGGTTCATGCTCTACAACATTTGCAGAGTACGACCCTACCTTACACAGAAAGCGGCACAGGTCCTAATCCAGGAACTTGTTATCTCCCGTCTGGATTACTGCAACACGCTGTTGGCTGGGCTCCCTGCCTGTGCCATTAAACCTCTACAACTTATCCAGAATGCTGCAGCCCGTCTGGTATTCAACCTTCCCAAGTTCTCTCATGTCACCCCGCTCCTCCACACACTCCACTGGCTTCAGTTGAGGCTCGCATCTACTACAAGACCATGGTGCTTGCCTACGGAGCTGTGAGGGGAATGGCACCTCCTTACCTTCAGGCTCTGATCAGACCCTACACCCAAACGAGGGCACTATGTTCATCCACCTCTGGCCTGCTAGACCCCCTACCTCTACGGAAGCACAGTTCCCGCTCAGCCCAGTCAAAGCTATTCGCTGCTCTGGCACCCCAATGGTGGAACAAGCTCCCCCACGACGCCAGGACAGCGGAGTCACTGACCACCTTCCGTAGACACTTGAAACCCTACCTCTTTAACGAATACCTGGAATAGTATAAAAGTAATCCTTCTACCCCCCTCCCCCACCCCCCCCATAAAAAAAAGTGGTTGTCCCACTGGCTATCATAAGTTGAATGCACCAATTTGTAAGTCGCTCTGGATAAGAGCGTCTACTAAATGACGTAAATGTAAATCTCTGCATTGTTGAGAAGGGCCAGTAACTAAGCATTTCACTGCTAGTCCACACCTGTTGCTTTCGAAGCATGTGGCGAATAATATTTGATTTGAGACTGCAGCTGGGCTGGACCTGCATGCGCTGCACATACAACCATGATGTCAGCAACTCCTGCCATCCAGGCTGGTTATTGTGTGTGTGTGTGTGTGTGTGTGTGTGTGTGTTTGTGTGTGTGAAAGAGGGGGGAAGCTGTAATAGATTTTTTGCTCAATATTATCAATTTGTTCACTGTGATTGTAACCCAGTTCTATCAAAAATTCATACTAGACACTTCTGTGGTCTGCAAGTGAATAATATACAATACCGTTCAAAAGTTTGGGGTCACTTAGAAATGTCCTTGTTTTCGAAAGAAAAGCAATTTTTTTGTCCATTAAAATAACATCAAATTGATCAGAAATACAGTGTAGACATTTGTAATGTTGTAAATGGCTATTGTAGCTGGAAACAGCTGATGTTTAATGGAATATCTACATAGGCTTACAGAGGCCCATTATCAGCAACCATCAGTCCTGTGTGCCAATGGCACGTTGTGTTTGCTAATCCAAGTTTATCATTTTAAAAGGCTAATTGATCACTAGAAAACCCTTTTGCAATTATGTTAGCACAGCTGAAAACTGTTGTGCTGATTAAAGAAGCAATACAACTGGCCTTCTTGAGACTAGTTGAGTATCTGGAGCATCAGCAATTGTGGGTTCGATTACAGGCTCAAAATGGCCAGAAACAAATAACTTTCTTCTGAAAATCAGTCAGTCTATTCTTGTTCTGAGCAATGAAGGCTATTCCATGCGAGAAATTGCCAAGAAACTAAAGATCTTGTACAACGCTGTGTACTACTCCCTTCACAGAACAGCGCAAACTGGCTCTAACCAGAATAGAAAGAGGAGTGGGAGGCCCCGGTGCACAACTGAGCAAGAGGACAAATACATTAGAGTGTCTAGTTTGAGAAACAGGTGCCTCACAGGTCCTCAACTGGCAGCTTCATTAAATAGTACCTGCAAAACACCAGTCTCAACGTCAACAGTGAAGAGGCGACTCCGGGATGCTGACCTACTAGGCAGAGTTGCAAAGAGAGAGAGAATAGAGAGAGCAAGAGAGAGAGAAGAGAGAGGAAGAGATAGAGGAAGAGAGAGGAGAGGAAGAGAGGAAAAGAGAGATAAAGAGAGAGAGGCAGAGAGAAATGAGAGGAAGAGAGAGGGAGAGAGAGATTAGAGGAAGAGAGAGGGGAAGAGAGAGAGGGAGAGAAAGGAAGAGAGAGGAAGAGAGGAAGAGAGAGAAAGAGAGGAGAGGAAGAGAGGAAGAGAGAGAGGAAGAGAGGAGAGGAAGAGAGAGAGGAAGAGAGGAGAGGAAGAGAGAGAGAGGGAGAGAGAGAGAGGGAGAGAGAAAGGAAGAGAGAGAGAGGAAGAGAGAGAGGAAGGCATTCTTTATTTAATTCTTTCTCTCAACTTGATCCATTGATTCCAGAAAGAGCTCTGCTTATCAATATTATCACATATGCAACCAACCCAAGTAGGAATATCAGAAAATGATACTCAACCCTCGAGAGTCTTTAAACAAACTACGGCTGTGACTTGGAAATATACAGCAAACATTGTTGGAGATGCAAAGACGCGCGTGCGAGCTCTCTCTCTCTCTCTCTCACACACACACACACACACACACACACACACACACACACACAATCCGTCTGCCAGTCACCCACTCATCACATGGGGGGATGTATCACCTTACCTGCCAGAGAGAGAGAGGCCTGGAGAGGAGATGAGGGAGGGAGGGAGGAAAGTAGGAGAGGAGGAGAGACACTCTGCTGGAGGAGCTACACAACCCTCCCCCATCACCCATCTGCATTTATTCCGCTGATCATTACCACAGCACTCACAGAGTAAACACTGTCAGAAGAAATATCACAATTGATACAAATGTGACAAGGGAAAAGCCTTTTTTTTCTCCGCAGGAGCAGTCCGGGAGATGTCACTCATTATGTCTATGGGGGGAGAAAATAAAATATGTGTTGAAATGTCTGCCTTTAAAGTAAGATGCAGCACCCTGTTTTAAGGCCTCCGATGGGATGTGCACTGCTGCGCAGACTCTCTCTCTCCTCCAGGATGGCCCATTAGAAGCAATATATTCTGGCTTCAGACTCCCTCCCATGATTCCTCACAGGGCGGTTCATAGGAGGCGCATCCCTCATAGTTGAAGAGTAATCTCTAGCTTTTTGTGATCAATTTCAATGTATCATTTCACCCGCTGCATGCCGGCGGAGGAGCAATCTCCATAAGCGCTGATTAAGCCATACATTACCTTAATACGGCAGAGAGTCCCGACAATAATGAAGTAAGGGGCTTCAGAAAACATAAAAAATGTTTTGAGGTACAAAAGTGATACTCTACCTTATTAACATTGATTGTTTCCGTATTCAGATCAATCGCTGGGGCCAAATTAGAGTGATTGCACTCGGAGAGATCGAGTCTGAAGCGTGATGAGAGGGAGGGAGGGGAGAGGCCTGTAGTGTGTGTAGATGTTCACTCAGATTGTAGCTAACTGAGAACAAATTAAATGACCAAAATCAAACCACTAAACCAGGGATAGGATATCTACCGAATATAGAATCAACACTGACCACAATGGAAGGGCCAACTCAAGTCTTTTCAAGGGCTCAGGCTCATTTCACTTCAATAAGAATTAGACTCTAGAATCCATAGCGAGTGTGGCTCTAATCATGTTAATCATCTTAAGAGTGTGTCATTAACACTAATTAAATGACCCTAATGAATTTATTGCATCGCTCTGCTCCGGCTGGAGAAAGCCCTCGGTGCAAGAATGCAATTTAACTCAATGTAGCACAGTCAGCACCTTCCAAGAGGTCAGATATGGACTGTCATGATAAGACCTGTTATTTGTACTCAACAGGAGGGCTGCATTCACACACACACAGCCTTCTGCAGGCCATCTATAGGTTCAGACACAGTCAGAGAGTCAGGAATGAGTCTGAGTTGGGAGGGCAGAAAGCCAAGATAATGAGGGGGAACGGGGGGTGGAGGGTTGACGAGAGGAGGTGGAACGATCTTGACAAGAGATGCCAGCCCTCAGCCTTCAGACCTCAACTCTCCCCAACAACATGTTCCTTCCTTTCCACTCACATACACACACATTTGCACAAACCAACCCCCACCCACACCAAGTGTACACAACCAGGAGTGGCTTGCCCTCTCTCACACTCCTTGTGACTCACACTCCTGTAAGACCTCACTTGCCACTCCATTAATTAAAACTTTTAGGAAGAAGAGCACACACCCCTGAAGACAACTAGAGCGGACGGCTCTGGACAGCAGGTAAGGCCATTTAGGTCAGTATCCATGGAAATTAGTCAACATTGTCTGAAGAGACACACAAATACTCTATTGATATATCACACATGCATGACCATTTCACTAATGTGTGCTCAGCTGCTAACATTACATTCTGGCATAATACCTGACAATATTCTATGTTTAACACTCCCCAGAAAGTATGTAATCTCACTTCTAACATATCATTAACCATTCCTTATGACATGTTTAATCAACCCTATTTAGTCATTTATTTAAATGCACATGCCAGAAATAAAGACCTATTATAAAGGTAAAATCACATGATTCACTATAGTAACAGACAATATTTACACACAAAATGACCAGCTGTCAAATCAAAGGTGACAAAGACACCAAAGTTCAAGGTGATGTGGATTCAGAGAAATGCAGACAAACATAAAATAAACAGCAGCCTCAGAGAGGGAAAGAAAAAGAGAGAGAGAGAGAAAGCGAGAGAGACGGAGAGAATGAGAGAACCAGAAAGAGACACGCTGGCACTGGCCCTAATGCTTCATTAGTTTCTCACCTCTGATATTAGAGGCTATTAATTATAAACGCACTGCTCTCCTAAATGATCCCTAATCCCCTGTGTGTAGTCTAATTTACAGGCTAAATGATCCCTAATCCCCTGTGTGTAGTCTAATTTACAGGCTAAATGATCCCTAATCCCCTGTGTGTAGTCTAATTTACAGGCTAAATGATCCCTAATCCCCTGTGTGTAGTCTAATTTACAGGCTAAATGATCCCTAATCCCCTGTGTGTAGTCTAATTTACAGGCTAAATGATCCCTAATCCCCTGTGTGTAGTCTAATTTACAGGCTGAAATGTCTAAGCTTGCTCCGCTCTCTGCAGGGGATCCGGGATGGGGGTGTGGGGCTGTCAGGTGTCTATGAGGGGATCCTTTCCCAGCACACCTTTTGGAAGACAGCAGCTCAGTGGGAGACGCAAAATGTCTTTCAGCAGGGGAGGAAAAATGGGTTGATGAGTCACCCACTAAATCTCTGGCCTACAATAAAAAAGTATTTGTTTTACCCGAATGTGGTTTATACTGTTTTAGTAAGCTGCTTTTGTGAAATAGCTAGAGTTATGAATCAACACTGAAAAATACTAAATTGATGAGTTGATGATGGGATATATGGATGGACCCTTTTTTAAAATAATCTTGATTGAATAAATTGAAAATCTAGATGTGTGCAATGCACTTATTACAAAATGTGCTTAACTTAGAATATATAAAAAATGTAATGACTACTTGTGACCAGCAGAGGCAACCATCTACAATGAAACAAAGACACAAGCACACACACACACCTGTGGCCAAGCCTCTTTTCCTATTCCTCAATAGCTCACTCCAATGTATGTACACCTCCTTATCTTTTCAGATGCTTTATCAAATTAAACATTTCATAACATGCTCATGGAATTGAATGGTCCTATTTCATCTCTCACCTCTGACTACACTACTATTCTGGTATTACAGCAAAGTGTCATCACAGACGCATGTGGAAACACAGGAGTGTCCAATTACACTAGCCAATGTCAGCATGACAGCATGTCAGGCCTTTACAAATCTAGCTCTGACACCACGGGCAAAGGACACCAAAAAAACCTCAAATCTGATTGGAATAATAAGAATACGCACCAGCCACTTAAAATTCCCCATCACTCCTAGATGATGTGTTGACCAGAGTACTGAATCATTAATTCCTTCCAATTAGTGACATGACAGGCCACGGGTTTCATTAACCACACAGAGAGAAGAGGAGACAGCAAAATGCTAACGAAAGGGAGGCGAGCTTACGGAATCAAATCCCATTCCAAAAGGCGGATAAATAAAGTATCTGAAGAGCGAAAGGAAGGAGAGAGGGAGAAGAGGCGAAAGGAGAGAGGACACCAGGTACATGGCCATTTGATAATCACACTAAATCTAGTCCAACGTCTTTAGCTTTCAAAGTCTCCGCTCTTATCAATCAACATGCATTCTGAATATTCAAATCAGTTTTTAGTCATTTACGGCATCTTGCATGGTTACATTGGAGGGGAACTGCAAGGGAAATAAAACCTGCCTCCGCTTATGTTATAAGCTGCAGCAGCGGCAGCAGCAGCGATTAACAGGACTCTGAGGATAAAGAACCTGGCTATCACCCTTGTTCCTGTTTCACAGCCTTTCAGAGGTATAGCTCTGGGCAGTTAGGATTGTCACCCCTGAATACCTCGCTGAGAACCCATACTTAGGGCTGGGATGTTAGGGTTGTCAGACCGGCTTTAGATGGGACAGAGTGATATGCAGCTATCCTGCCGGGCCCCTCCGGCATACACAGCCACACACATTGCCTGTGTGCCCCAGTATCCACTCCTGAGTCCTGAGTCCCGGTCAACACTGATAAATCAGTGACCTAGCTTGAGCTCCACTCAGCCACATTGCTACAAGCCAAGTCCTCATTACTGTGTGTGTATTGTGTGTGTGTGTGTGTGTGTGTATGTATGTGTGACTCTGTGTGTGTGTTTGCATGCATGTGTGCGTGCCTCTATGCGTGTGTGTTGTTGGACTTATTAGTACCAGTCATTCCTTATTTTAGGACCACATCCCTGACAGGTGAACCCAAGGGCAGAACAGTGCTGTAGGTCTTCTTCCCCTCTCCATACCTCCTCCTTAACTATCCATTCTCATTACAGAGCTGGCTACTTGAGAGCTTTGCTTATCAGTTGTAAATCTGACTTTAAGGAAGGATTAATGATCTTAATCTTAAGTGATTCATAATCACTCCCAATTTACACTCCTCCTAAAAAAAAAAGTATTTACCTGGGAGTAATTAACCACTTTTTCTATTCATGGTGCATGATTATGCATGACATTATACTATAGGTAATAATTTAAGGGAGGCAACAATTAGTTAAGCAGTTTATTTGCCCAAAACGGAGCAAAATGAATAGGCAATAAAAATGAATAAATAAACAAGAAATCAATTGAATGACCACACTGACATTTGGAGAACTATGCATTTGCCTATGTTCATGACGATTAGACGCATCACAATCAATATGACATTTGAGAAATTAATTCCTATTGATATGGAATCAGTTCATTGCCCGTGCCCTCTCAATAATAATTATTTTAATAAATAAACTACCATCATTTATATTCTTTATGTTATTTTCCGGATCCTGACTAATTGGAGAATATAATTGTGAGTGGTAAAGAAAATAACAATTCAAGATCATCAATTTTCCCAAGCCTTAACATAGACATAAATTAACATTCACTCAGACCAGTGAACAAGAGACATACAGCCAATAGGTTAATCTCAATATCACTGCTACAGAGGCCTTGGTCTATATGTATAAAGTGTCTCAGAGTAGGAGAGCTGATCTAGGATCTAAAAGTAAAAACTTATCCTAGATCAGCACTCCTACTCAGACATTTGAATGGCCCCAGATGGATACTTATAGCATTTTATTCTATTTTATCTATATTATTATTATTATTATTATTATTATTATTATTATTATTATTATTATTAATAACTGCATTGTTGGGAAAGAGCTCTCAAGTAAGAATTTCACTGTACTGTTTTACACCTGTTGTATCCTGTGCACGTGGCAAACAAACATTGAAACTTAATAGGTAATGCAGTGGTGTAGGGTCTATGTACCTGATACTCGTTAGGCCAGAAGGTACTGACGGCCAGCTCAGCCCGGAGCCAGTCCTTCCCGGTGAAGCTAGTCACATTCCAGATGGGATTAGCCAGGGGACCTTTGTTGACCTTCACCAGGATGTTCAGCGTCCCCGGGCTGGAGCCATCTTGGGTGTACAATAAGTAGTTGAAGTCAATACAGTGGGTGTCGTTTTCCTTCATTACTGGCAGCTGAATGCGGGCCTTCTCTCCAGCATCGTGCTGGGAGGAGTCCACCATCATGTAGGAACCTGAGGGGGGATAGGAGAAAGAGAAGATGGGGCATTATAGGACATGGAGAGAAGAAGGGCCTAGAGTCAGACTTTCAGCGAGCTAAGTGTTTCCCACTCCACTTTAAGTGGTCCAATCCCATTGCGCACACACTGGTTGAATCAACATTGTTTCCACGTCATTTCAATGAAATTACATAGAACCAACATGGAATAGACGTTGAATTGACATCTGTGCCCAGTGGGATGTTTCTTAGTAGCAAACTTTGGGTAAAGAGCAAACAAAGAAAAACATTTCAAAGGACATTTAATTGATTGAATACAGTTTGATCCACTAAATGAGAACAAATAAGATTATTTTTTGAACATGTCCATGTAGAGTTCAATGCAGGTAATTTACCTTTGAAGGAACAAACTACACTGAACAAAAATATAAATGCAACATGTAAAGTGCTGGTCCCATGTTTCATGAGCTGAAATAAAATATCCCAGAAATGTTCCATACGCACAAAAAAAAGCATATTTCTCTAAAATGTTGTGCACAGATTTGTTTACATCCCTGTTAGTTAGCATTTGATCCTTTGTCAAGGAGGAGTATTTCTGTCTGTAATAAAGCCCTTTTGTAGGGAAAAACTCATTCTGATTGGCTGGGCCTGGCTCCCCAGTGGGTGGGCCTGGCTCCCCAAGTGGGTGGATCTATGCCCTCCCAGGCCCACCCATGGCTGTGCCCCTGCCCAGTCATGTGAAATCCATAGATTAGGGCCTAATTAATTCATTTCAATTGACTGATTTCCTTATATGAACTGTAACTCAGCAAAATCTTTGAAATTGTTGCATGTTGCGTTTATATTTTTGTTCATCAAATATCATTCCTATTGGAAGCTTTCTTCTGCATGATTTGAATCTATTTTGCTGATATCCCCTTAAGCAAGACACCAAGGCCTCATTTTATAACCATTTGTCACAAAAACAGTACATCTGTTCACCATTTTCAGGCCTGTCAAATCAAAATATCAAATTGCATTCCTATTGGAAGCTTTCTTCTGCATGATTTGAATCAGTTTTGCTGATATTCCCTTAAGCAAGACACCAAGGCCTCATTTAATAACCATTTGTCACAAAAACAGTACATCTGTTCACCATTTTCAGGCCTGTCAAATCAATGAATCCAATTCAAGCTCAGTTCTGATTATCCATATTGCAAGAAAACTCTGAACCAACATCGCGTGTATAGCTCCAAGCAAAGATACATTTGTAAGAAATATTTTAGGAAGCCATCTGGCAGTGTTTTATGTGTGCTGGGTTTTTTAAATGAAGATGATTTGCTGTGAAGTGGACAATATTTTCAAGGCATTGGTCTGAATGATTGATCTGCTTTCATCTAGGTAGGACAAATACAGAGAAAACAGGAGGGTCTTTGGAGTGCTGCAGTGGTATACATCTTCTTGATTTGTGGTACAACAAACAGCTTTTTGGAAATGTGCATTTTTATTTAATTTTTTTATTTAACTAGGCAAGTCAGTTAAGAACAAATTCTTATTTACAATGACGGCCTACACCGGCCAAACCCGGACGACGCTGGGCCAATTTTGCGCTGCCCTCTGGGACTCCCAATCACGGCCGGTTGTGATACAGCCTGGAATCAAAGCAGGGGGTCTGTAGTGACGTCTCAAGCACTGAGATGCAGTGCCGCTGCGCCACTCGGGAGCCCATTCACGAATAGCTAATCGTTGAAAGGTATACATTTCCAAACATTTCAGTCAAAGACCTTTGAAATGGTTTGTGTTCAAAGGCAAGTTTTTGTCATTGGGAACAATGGGAGTTTGACTGTTCAAAGTTTGTTTTAGGAAAACTTAAAGAAAGCCTACCTCTCCAAAGCTAGGTGATCGGCACTCCCCTCTCAACACCCCTCTTCCCCCTCCCTACCCCCTCCCTGACTAACCGTTCCAGGCCAGGCAGTGTTTCTCATCAAGGTACAAAATAAACATGAGGCCTAAAAAACGTGAAGAAACGTGTCTGTTTCTCTCTCATGCATTACTTCTTTATGAGAGAGCGATCAGCAAGCTGTCAGAGGAAAAACGAAAGAAATGGCAACAGAATTGCCAACAGTCAAAAGCTGTTGGCAATTCTATTTCGCAAAACTATGATTTTATTTATTTATTTCACTTCCCCACTAAAGCTCAAACATAGGAAGTCCAAAGATGAACAAAATCAATACTTTTTTTCCTATTAAAAATCATTGGACTTTGTTCTGAGAGGGAAATAATCGTACAGCAATAATGAAAATGGTAGTAATGGGAATAATTTGCTAAACAGCGTTTGAAATCATCTTTGATTCAGGTAGATTCAAAACAAACAAATTCACCACATCTCTTCTGTTTGTGCCTCCAAATTAAAACTTTAACATGATAGTCTGTCATCTCTCTGAATTACACAGCCTCAAAAAGCACTATCCTAATGTTTGAAAACTGCACTCCTTACGCTCAACTTTACACAACACATATGCACTCATTTAGCCTACATGTAAGTCTTTCACATCAACCCCCGGACTCTCAATGAGCTGAAAGGTGTGTTGAATGTACAGTGTTGAAAACCATTCCTGAGGTAGCCCTGGGAGGAGAAACACCTCAGGGAACACATTTCTGTCAGTTTAATAGCCACTCGTCTCCAATCTGCATCAGAAAGACTATTTTCCAGAGAATGTGAGCAGCTTCTACCCATATGGCCCGTCCTTGTTGTGGTAATTGTTGGGTAAACACCCATTTATCAAACCAGGTCATGAACAACATGGTGATCAGGTGTCAGGAGTAAAGTGGCTTTGTGAAATGACTATGGTGATCCACCGTATCATTTTACTCATGAATGGTCACTTGTGTCTCAATGCAAATTGCTTTGGGTCACAGTCTAGTAAATATATTGTGTCTGTTTTATGATTGATTCCACATTTAATGTCGGAAGAACCACTTAGGCCCCTTAGAATGGCGTTTTTTACTTGAGGCATGACATGATGACAAACCAAGATCAAGCAATGTGTCTCAATGAAGGCTAAGCAGTATTTCAGGATGCAGCTGAGTCCACTCTTAAACCAGGGCTGAAAACACCAGAAACCAGGCCTCCCCTCAACTACTGCTTTACGACAAATTACAAACCTACATTTTCTAAAAAGCAACAACCTGCAATTAAGATCGGGCCAAACCCTGGTGTTGAGTTGAATACAGCGCTGCTCTGCCATAAAGCACTGGTTTCTCAATAGTGTCAGGGGAGGGAGTGCCACAGACTAGTGATGTGGTGGTATTCCTCTTCAGCACTCCAGAACATTGGATCTGATAAAGCCTTTGGCCTGGGGAACAGGGGAAGGCCTAAGCCTGCTATCTCACTCAGAGCTCAAGCCCTCAGGGCTCTCTCTCACTAACTCAGCCTGGCCTGCTATCAGTCTACATCAACTCTGGGCCAGATAAACCCAGCTGAAATATGAGATTCTCAAAAGGTAGAATAGCTCATTCTCTTCGGGGGGGGGGGGGGGATCGCTCCTCAATGTTTATCTGGAACAAAGAGAAAGTGAGCTAGAAGTCTCTCTGCTTATGCCGGAGCGATCAGATTGCAGGGAAGACCCAACAAAGCTCGTAAAAGGTAATATCGCCTGATTCAGACAGGCTTTTTACAACAGGGAGGGAGCTGTGTTTATTTGATGTGTCTGGATTATTCTAATGCGGTGATTGGCAATGGTGTCTAATCAAGAGCTGAAACTAATGACGGTGGAGCCCGAGCTCGAGCCGAGCTGAGCTGCAGTGCTGGCTGAGGCTGAGCAGCACATGAAAGAAACATGGAGCAGTATAACAGAGAGTGAATGATGGAGGTCCTCTTCACTCGTACACAACCAACCAACCAACCCACCATCAGGCAGGCAAGCAAGCACAAATCACACAGGGAGGTTCACAGATCTCCCACAATCCACTCCTGTCATACATCGACCCCTTCTTTAAAAAAAACACCAAATGATGGCAGCCAGAAACAACCTGAACGAACCATTCTGAAACAAAAGAGGAATAGTCCCTAACCTGTGGGTGAGCTTGGCACATTTAAAAGGATCTGATGTTGTTGGATCTGATGCGAGTGTAACAAGCAGAGTTTGAAACAGAAGAAGTAGCATGTTGGGTAATTTCATTTTAACTAACCATATGGAATGAGTTAATTGGACGACTTTGTTCCACATGTTACTAGCTGTTTCAACCAGGTTCAGATGCCAGGCCACAAACATGAATCCTGAATGGGCCTATCCCAAAAGCTTATTAAAGACATTACAGTGCCTTGCAAAAGTATTCATCCCCCTTGGCGTTTTTCCTATTTTGTTGCATTACAACCTGTAATTTAAATGGATTTTTATTTGGATTTTATGTAATGGACTTACACAAAATAGTCCAAATTGGTGAAGTGAAATTAAAAAACTAACTTGTTAAAAAAGAAAGAAAAAAAAAGGAAAAGTGGTGCGTGCATATGTATTCACCCCCCCTTTGCTATGAAGCCCCTAAATAAGATCTGGTGCAACCAATTACCTTCAGAAGTCACATAATTAGTTAAATAAAGTCCCCCTGCATGCAATCTAAGTGTCACATGATCTGTCACATGATCTCAGTATATATACACCTGTTCTGAAAGGCCCCAGAGTCTGCAACACCACTAAGCAAGGGGCACCACCAAGCAAGCAGCACCATGAAGACCAAGGAGCTCTCCAAACAGGTCAGGGGAAAAGTTGTGGAGAAGTACAGATCAGGGTTGGGTTATAAAAAAATATCTGAAACTTTGAACATCCCACGGAGCACCATTAAATCCATTATTAAAAAATTGAAAGAATATGGCACCACAACAAACCTGCCAAGAGAGGGCCGCCCAACAAAACTCACGTACCAGGCAAGGAGGGCATTAATCAGAGGCAACAAAGAGACCAAAGATAACCCTGAAGGAGCAGCAAAGCTCCACAGTGGAGATTGGAGTATCTGTCCATAGGACCACTTTAAGCCGTACACTCCACAGAGCTGGGCTTTACGGAAGAGTGGCCAGAAAAAAGCCATTGCTTAAAAAAAAATAAGTATTTAACAGGCACAACCACAGAGTTGGTTTTTAAAGTTACAATGACGAAAATAGGGATAAAACAGACAATAGTACTCTACCAACAAAACTCTACCAAAAACAACTTGTACTACTGTACCCCAATAACAACACCCCGTCAAAAAACGATTTCCCCAACTAAGTGGAATCTTGTTATGTTGGCAGACTTGGCACACTGTTGTTGACGTGGCCATTTCTGTTCCAACTTCCAACTGTAAAAATCCTACTTATTTTCCATCCTTCTATCCAAGTTTGCTTCTATATCAGCGGTCATACAGAGATTATTTTTGCTCAGAAAGAGTATAAAAAACAACCCAAGAAAGACTAATGGGAAGAATATCGTTGCTAGATTTAGACGTACAATACTAAAACTGAATGTAACAGGGTATAATTTTCTTTCCTATTACTTAACAATTACTCATCCAAAGTCGGAATATTAAATAAATATGTATTTTAGAGCAGAGGTTTCTTCTTCACATCAATGTCAGGTATCCAGAGGATGAATGCCAGTCCACAAGATGGCTGTCATCAGATTCATGCCAGTCCACAAGATGGCTGTCATTAGATTCATGCCAGTCCACAAGATGGCTGTCATCAGATTCATGCCAGTCCACAAGATGGCTGTCATCAGATTCATGCCAGTGTACAAGATGGCTGTCACCAATCATGGCCTCAACCGCTGGCAGAATAGTCACGTGAGTTACAAAGGAAACAGAGATAGCCTGATATGCCAAACAACAACTCCTGCTATTGCATGGCTTAAAATATTCAGCCAATTCAAACCATGCTTTTTTAAAAGGACTATCTAATCTAAAAAAACAGGCTTCACCTCGTAATACACTGCCCTGCCTCACATTAGGGATGAGCCTGTATTAACAGGGGAGATGTAGGTCTACCCAGTAGCACCAGCACTCAGAGAGAGAGGCGTGGGGTTTGACACAATGGTGCAGTAAGTGCCTTACACCCACTCAGCATCTCCAATGGGAGGCTAAATAGAACTACAGGGGCTGACACTGGCACAGCACTGAGCCAAGCCTGAGCCGAGCCTAACCGCACCAGGGCCAAACTATAAGCACAGCTCCAAATGAATATTGATTGAGGGAGTCTCAAGCATTTGTTTTTCAGTGTTGAGAATGCCTGTTTAGAGGCGTGTTCTTGGACTGAACCTTTCCCAAAATGTCAATCAAAATGTGGTTTTCAGAGAGATAAGGACGAAAGGTTTTTGCGTGGTAAATAGCACTTGTTATCTTCTCATGGCAATAATATAATAATAATATGCCATTTAGCAGACGCTTTTATCCAAAGCGACTTACAGTCATGCGTGCATACATTATTTATTTTTGTGTATGGGTGGTCCCGGGGATCGAACCCACTACCTTGTCGTTACAAGCGCCGTGCTCTACCAGCTGAGCTACAGAGGACCACGGCAAGGCAACTCCTGATGGGTTTGTTTTTCATCCACCCTGGCTGAGTAAATATGTTAAGCTACTTTATGATAAAGCTTATTTCATTTGCGAGATCTGGTTGCTAGCTGGAAAACATTGGAGGCTGATGAAATCATACTGGAGGTCTGCTTTGTTATGAAGGGGGGTAGAGAGTGGTCCTGCAGTCAACCTCATGTCCTTTCACCTACTAATATGGAGGATCTCAGCTAAAGAACCCCTCACATTCTTCTCAGGCAACCGCAATGTGATAATATTCTAGTTGGTCAGTACATAAGTCTCTCTGAAGTAATTGATTATCCAGCACATTTACAAGAGGGGTTTACAAAAAGGTGAGGATTTTTTCGCTAGCGAGATAATCATTCCACCTGCTTTAGTTCACGCTTGAAGTCATGATGAATGAAACAATGATTTTCTCTCATTATCACTGCCACTGCGTATTTTCAAACAAACCCGACAGGCCCGGTAATGGAACTAATTCCCATTGGAATGGAAGCCAACTCATTCCTCCTCTTTAGATTAAATAAACATTTGCTATAATGTTCACTGCACCGTCTCTACCTGAGAAACTAGGTGATTCAACATAACTGACATAGTTAACCACCACAGAGGAACAAATGAAAACAAAATACTAGTGTGTCATCCTCCAACAATGGTAGGATAAAGATCCTCAGAGCCAGAACGATCCCTGTTAGACATGTTATATGCTATTGCTTTTTCCTCATGCCATCTGTTAACACTACAGTGACAAGTGCAATAATAAATTCCTCAAATCCTACGAGAGAACTTTAACCAGATATTTCTGGTTTCTGGTCAAGTCGTTTTGTTAAATGTGCCCAGCCATCATTTTTGGGCCAGACAAAGGCATTTGGCTGCCTTATTGTGGAACATTGTAATGGGACACAACCTTGTTCAGACAATCTGCTGATTACCTTTTCTGTTCCCTTGCATGATTAATTACCTTAGATCTTATTAATTGGGCAATTTAGCTGAAAGTGAAATGCTTTAATTTCCTATGCACATCATTCCTGTCTGAATGCAAGTGATTAAGCTGTGGAGAGGTGAATAGACAAGGTCACAGGGCCCATGCTCTCCACGCACTCACCACGCCGCCTTCCCTGATCTTATTTAAAAACCTTAATTGTTCCGTGTATGACAGTCTTCAAACCTAAATAGACATTTTGCTGCGGCGCACAAAGCTTTTTCTCTCTCCCCGGGAAATGAAAAAACTTTTGTATTACAATTGTGAAAGGCTGGAATTAAGACTGCTTTGTGGGAAGTAACAAAGACAAAGAAGACCAGCAAGACCCTAAGATTAATTTCCTTCCATCTATTCATTGTTTCACATTTCTTCCTTCTCTCCGAAAGGAGCAGCTCTCTGCATTTCCCTCATCAGCTACACTTACTCTGGTCAGTTTACACATTAGCCCAACATTCTACTTCACTTGTTTTCGCGTTGGAAGCACTAAATAGATGGCCCTGCCCATTTAGCTGCAAATATGAGTCTAAAAAAACCTCTGTTGGTTTTTCTACATAGCAGGTGTTGGGAACCTGGTGTGGTGGCCTTGGTCATGTTTGCCTAACACAGTGCAGGAAGGGGACAACGTTCATTAGGTTTGTGGACATGGTGGCAGAGTTAGTCTCACCTTGAGGCAGTTCAGATGATAAGTATGGCACTTCCTGTGCGCTGACATGGGTCCAGTCAAAGTCATCGTAGGGATCCTGCTGGTAGTCACACTGGGCTGGGCCATCGTCAAATGTACAGCCACCTGGAAGGACAAAAAAATTAGTTAATTTACTTCGTTAACCCCATATTACCGATTAATAACATTGTTTCCTTTATTAATTTACAAATGAATTACCACCAGTTGCAACAGCTGAGCTCAGTGGTACCTTTGAGCAGTGGTGTAAAAAGTACTCAATTGTCATATTTGAGTAAAAGTAAAGATACTTTAATAGAAAATGACTCAAGTAAAAGTCACCCAGAAAAATACTACTTGAGTAAAAGTCTAAAAGTATTTGGTTTTAAATATACTTAAGTATTAAAAGTACATGTAATTTATAAAATATACTTAAGTATCAAAAGTAAAAGTATAAATAATTTATATTATAATTTTGATTTTTTTTTCTACAGATAGCCAGGGGCACACTCTCCCGTTCTAATCCAGGCTCTGTCGTAGCCGGCCGCGACCGGGAGACCCATGGGGCGGCACACAATTGGCCCAGCGTTGTCCAGGGTAGGGAATGGCCGGCAGGGATGTAGCTCAGTTGGCAGAGCATGGCGTTTGCAACGCCAGGGTTGTGGGTTTGATTCCCACGGGGGGCCAGTATAAATAATAATAATAACTGTATGCACTCACTAACTGTAAGTCGCTCTGGATAAGAGCGTCTGCTAAATGACTAAAATGTAAAATGTAATTTAAAAACAAATACTTTTTGTTTAGTGAGTCCGGCAGTAGGGATAAACAGGAATGTTCTCTTGATAAGTGCGTGAATTTGACCATTTTCCTGTCCTGCTAAGCATTAAAAATGTAACGAGTACTTCAGGGAAAATGTATGGAGTAAAAAGTACATTATTTTCATTTGGAATGTAGTGAAGTAAAAGTAAAAGTTGTCAAAAATATGAATAGTCAAGGATAGATACCCCCAAAAACTACTTAAGTAGTACTTTTTAAAGTATTTTTACTTAAGTACTTTACAACACTGCCTCAACCAGCCAGGCGGTATAGGCCTTCTACCCCCCTTCCTTCCTACCCAGATAGAGTCTCCTTTGTTGGGTAATACAGCATGTGCTAAGATCTGACAAGTGAGTAAGCATGAGGAGGCCAGGCTGCCAGACAGCTCTGTCACACAGCGCTCTCCTTTTTGGGTTTCAGGCATAACTCGGAGCCAGTCATCTGTGAGATGGTGTGCAACAACAAAGGCCCTCCTGCAGGCCCTGTCTGGAAGTCGACATGTCAGAGGCCCTGAGCCGAGCAGAGCCGAGAGGAGAGACAGGCCTCTAATGGCTTTGACATGGGTGCCTGATACATGTAACCAATTCCACCTGAGGTCACTGGTGGCTTATGGGAAGAGATACTCATTCCAAGTTCTCTGGATGAATCATCGCTTGTTGCCGGAGAAGAGAAAGAGGATTGTGTTCGGCGTTATTCTTCCTCGGAGTGTTCTAGCAAGCTATGAAGCTGAACTGCCAGGTCTGTATTTAACGGTAAAATTTGAACATGGGTAAGTGTAGGTTAAATCCCAATGACCGGAAAGGTGCATATCAATGACCCGTACCTCTCTGCTCATTACCAGGAGAGAGTTCTTCACAAATGGAAAAAGGTCACCCTATCTGCGTACAACCGCTGACCTTTCAAACCTCAGTGATGGCACACAGAAACATCACAATTTGCATTTTAATTCCAGGACAAAAAACGATGCTAATTACACTGGCTAACAGAAGGTTATAGCAAAAATAAAATAATATTCAAATTCCCACAGGAGGATACATTGTGTTTTCTAAGATATCAGAACCTCAAATGAATCTACATTGAAGACAAACTCCAGTCAACTATACAGAGGAAACATCAAGCGGACACTTAGAATTGCAGTTTACATCGACTCATCTTTCCAAGGGTTAATTAAAGTGGGGTGGAATAAACCCAAGAGATAGACTAGGCTACATCTTAGCAATGAGAACAAATCAAAGCTAGAGTCACTTCCAGATAGGGTGTCCCTGTACAACATATCCTGAGAAATACAGGAATTTACCATTGACAAAGAGGAAAATCACATTACAGACAGAAATACACTTTCTAATTTATCTGCAGCTGATCGATATCTGGAGGTCAAAAAGCAATAGTAACAGTATACAAATCAAATGAACAGCTCTTTCAGATATGCGATTCGGTTCCCGACTTTCACCAAAAACAGCAGTTCAAAAAGAGCCGTACGTTCTCAAACGACCAATCACTATCGTTGCGCAGCTGCTCCTAAACCATGCTTGAAACTCCGGTTGTAACTGAATTTGTAAAACAATGCCACTCGTGCAATTGAAGGAGTAAATAAATAAAATGGTCGCAATGGAAAACAGGGACCCCACTCTTTTTTTAACAAAGGCCAAAACTGCTTTAAAAATACATTTGCCAAAACTGCTTTCAAAAGTGTTTTCCCGCAATTGCATTAAGAATTGTTCTGCATTGACTGCTTGTCAGAATAGATGTTTCCCTCCCTATCGCAACTTGAATGTGCCTTGAAATGAATATTTCTCACACATAGAACACACAACAACAAGTCGACTAGGTAAACTATTCTACTATGGGGATGTCTGATTTTGTTTTAATAACAACATTACATGCCAAAAATAGTAGCACTGGAAAATTACATCCTGAGTGATAAAGTAAAGGCTTTAAATGTCTGAGTTGAGCGCCGCATCTGAACATCAGAGTGTCAGCAACAATCATGCATGTCAGTTCAGTGCACACAGTGTAACAGATTACATAAAATATTTGGGAATATATACTGAACAAAAATATAAATGTAAAGTGTTGGTCCCACGTTTCATGAGCTGACATAAAAGATACCAGAAATGTTCCATACGCACAAAAGCTTATTTCTCTAAAATGTTGTGCATACATTTTTTACATCCCTGTTAGTGGACATTTTATTATTTGTCAAGATAATCCATCCACCTGACAGGTGTGGCATATCAAGATCATTACACAGATGCACCTTGTGCTGGGGACAATAAAAGGCCACTCTAAAATGTGCAATTTTGTCACACAACACAATGCCACTGATGTCTCAAGTTTTGAGGGAGCTTGCAATTGGCATGCTGACTGCAGGACTGTCCACCAGAGCTGTTGGCTGATCATTTAATGTCAATTTCTCTACCATAAGCCGCCTCCAACGTCATTTTAGAGAATTAGGCAGTACATCCAACCGGCCTCACAACCGCAGACCACGTGTAACCATGCCAGCCCAGGAACTCCACATCTGGCTTCTTCATCTGCGGGATCATCTGAGTAGTATTTCTGTCTGTAATAAAGTCCTATTGTGGGGAAAAACTCATTCTGATTGGCTGGCTCCCATGTGGGGGGCCTATGCCCTCCCAGGCCCATCCATGTTTGCGCCCCTGCCCAGTCATGTGAAATCCATAGATTAGGGCCTAATGAATTTATTTTAATTGACTGATTTCCTTATATGAACTGTAACCCAGCAAAATCTTTGAAATTGTTGCATGTTGCATTTATATTTTTGTTGAGTATATTTCTTACTCTAATACAGAAAGAAGCATGTCATCTCCAAACTAGCCCATAACTGACAATCATGTGGCGCTCTTCTGGATGTGCTTACATTTTCCCCACATAAATCTACTTTATGAGAGTACTATATGTTATAGTGAGTTTGACTAATCCATGAAGAGGAGAGGGTCTGTTGGATGCATGGCACTGAGGGACTAATGTGTGTGAAAGTGTCTGCCCACACAGGCAGAGGAGCCACCCTCCAGCCCACGTCTTAGCAAACACCTTCTCCTCTCTCTCAGTGTTCTGCCAGTAAAACCAGTGTGCCACCCCACCACACAATCTGCAAGCACACCACACACACAGCCATCTGACAGTCTCTGGCACCTGAGCATCGTGCATCTCTGGCCAGGGTATTCTGGTAGACTTGCAAGCATTTATCATCTTTGTCTAGAGTCGTGTTCTTGTCTTCTGTTTAATTTAGTGACACTAAACTAAAAACTTCAAGATAACAATATAAAACCCTCCATGTGTTGACAAAACAGAGTTTGAACAAAGCCCAGGTAGACGCTAGTCATCGTTGAGGGTAAAACAAAGCCTCAATAATAGTCACCCTGCCGCTCGCTCTGCATTGCTTATGCAAGCATACATCACATCACAAGTCAGTGGTGTTATAATTGCATTAATAGCTAGAGAACAACTATAAATGAGTTGTAAATCCCCCAGCCTTCTGCAAGGACAGCAATGAGATGATTTGCATAATAATCTGAGGACTCAAATTTGGAAGTCTGCTAATGAAATGATAGTATGCGCTTCATTTACATAATACAATAATGATTGTGGCTGATAAACCTCAAGAGCAAACAATGTTCACATCCCTGATAAAAGTGGGTTAACAGCTCTATCACAACGCATACATAAAATATACTGTAGCAGCTTGACGCCATTTGTGTGAGGGATATGGGGACAAACTGTTGGCAGTTATTGGGCAATGTAATACAAGCCTCATTCTTGGGAATAAATATTTATGCCGATTAAAGGGACTAAGTTAATGCAGGGTTCAGCCAAACTGGCAAACATTCAGTAAAACATTCAATTGATATTCAAATTTTATTTGTCACATACACATGTTTAGGATATGTTATTGTGGGTGTAGCGAAATGCTTGTGCTTCTAGCTCCGACAGTGCAGTAATATCTAACAAATTTCACAACATATACCCAATACACACAAATCTAAGTAAGGAATGGAATTTAAGAATATATACATATATGGACAAGCAATGACAGAGCGGCATGGACTAAGATACTGTAGAATTGTATAGAATAGAATACAGTATATACATATGAGCTGAGTAGTGCAAGATATGTAAACATTATTATAGTGACTAGTGTTCCAGTGATTTCAATAGGCAGCAGCAGCCTCTAATGTGCTAGTGATTGCTATTTAACAGTCTGATGGCCTTGAGATAGAAGCTGTTTTTCATTCTCTGGGTCCCAGCTTTGATGCACCTATACTGACCTCGCCTTCCGGATGATAGCGGGGTGAACAGGCAGTGGCTCGGGTGGGTCCTTGATGATCTTTTTGGCCTTCCTGTGACATCGGGTGCTGTAGGTGTCCTGGAGGACGGGTAGTTTGCCCCCGGCAATGCGTTCGGCAGACCGCACCACCCTCTGGAGAGCCCTGCGGTTGCGGGCGGTGCAGTTGCAATACCAGACGGTGATACAGCCCGACAATATGCTCTCAATTGTGCATCTGTAAAGGTTTGTGAGGGTTTTAGGTGCCAAGCTAAATTTCTTCAGCCTCCTGAAGTTGAAGAGGCTCTGTTGCGCCTTCTTCACCACACTGTCTGCGTCAGTGGACCATTTCAGTTTGTCAGTGATGCAAAGAAAAAGTTGCAAAGAAAAAGTCCAGTGTCTGTGTTCTTTTGCCCATCTTTGCTTAATCTGATCCACTGCGGTCCCGTCGATGTGGATATGGGGGTGCACCCTCTGCTGTTTCCTGAAGTCCACAATCATCTCCTTTGTTTTGTTGACGTTGAGTGAGAGGTTATTTTCCTTGCACCACACTCCCAGAACCCTCACCTCCTCCCTGTAGGGTGTCTCGTCATTGTTGGTAATCAAGCCAACTACTGTTTTGTCGTCTGCAAACTTGATGATTGAGTTGGAGGCGTGCTTGGCCACGCAGTCATGGGTGAACAGGGGGTACAGGAGGGGGCTGAGCACCGACCTTTGTGGGGCCCCAGTGTTGAGGATCAGCGAAGTGGAGATGTTGATTCCTACCTTCACCACCTGGGGGCAGCCCGTCAGGAAGTCCAGGACCCAGTTGCACAGGGCGGGGTTCAGACCCAGGGCCTCAAGCTTATTGATGAGCTTGGAGGGTACTATGGTGTTGAATGCTGAGCTATAGTCAATGAAAATAATTCATACAACTGGCAGCTTCATTAAATAGTACCCGCAAAACACCAGTCTCAACATCAACAGTGAAGAGGCGACTCCGGGATGCTGACCTTCTAGGCAGAGTTGCAAAGAAAAAGTCCAGTGTCTGTGTTCTTTTTCCCATCATAATATTTTCTTTTTATTGGCCAGTCTAAGATATGGCTTTTTCTTTGCAACTCTGCCTAGTAGGTCAGCATCCCGGAGTCGCCTCTTCACTGTTGACTAGACACTCTAATGTATTTGTCCTCTTGTTCAGTTGTGCCCCGGGGCTTCCCACTCCTCTTTCTATTCTGGTTAGAGACAGTTTGCGCTGTTCTGTGAAGGGAGTAGTACACAGCGTTGTACGAGATCTTCAGTTTCTTGGCATTTTCTCGCATGGAATAGCCTTCATTTCTCAGAACAAGAATAGACTGACGAGTTTCAGAAAAAAGTTATTTGTTTCTGGCCATTTTGAGCCTGTAATCGAACCCACAATTGCTGATGCTCCAGATACTCAACTACTCTCAAGAAGGCCAGTTTTATTGCTTCTTTAAATCAGCACAACAGTATTCAGCTGTGCTAACATAATTGCAAAAGGGTTTTCTAATGATCAATTAGCCTTTTAAAATGATAAACTTGGATTAGCAAACGCAACGTGCCATTGGAACACAGGACTGATGGTTGCTGATAATGGGCCTCTGTACGCCTATGTAGATATACCATTAACAATCAGCTGTTTCCAGCTACAATAGCCATTTACAACATTAACAATGTCTACACTGTATTTCTGATCAATTTGATGTTATTTTAATGGACAAAAAAAATGCTTTTCTTTCGAAAACAAGGACATTTCTAAGTGGCCCCAAACTTTTGAACGGTAGTGTAGGTACTGCTCTTGTCCAGATGGGATAGGGCAGTGTACAGTGTGATGGCGATTGCATCGTCTGTGGATCTATTGGGCCGGTAAGCAAATTGAAGTGGTTCTAGGGTGACAGGTAAGGTAAAGGTGATATGATCCTTGACTATTCTCTCAAAGCACTTCATGATGACAGAGGTGAGTGCTACGGGACGATAGTAATTTAGTTCAGTTGCTTTCTTGGGTACAGGAACAATGGTGACCATCTTGAAGCATGAGGGGACAGCAGACTGGGAAAGAGAGAGATTGAATATGTCCGTAAACACACCAGCCAGCTGGTCTGCGCATGTTCTGAGGACGCGGCTAGGGATGCTTTCTGGACCGGCAACCTTGTGGGGTTAACACGCTTAAATGTCTTACTCATGTCGGCCACAGAGAAGGAGAGGCCACAGTCCTTGTTAGTGGGCCTCGTCGGTGGCACTATGTTATCCTCAAAACGGGCGAAGAAGGTGTTTAGTCGGTGTCGGCGACGTGGCTGGTTTTCCTTTTGTAGTCTGTAGACCCTGCAACATATGTCTCGTGTCTGAGCCGTTGAATTGCGACTCCACTTTGTCTCTATACTGATGTTTTGCCAGCTTAATTGCCTTGTGGAGTGAGTAGCTACACTGTTTGTATTCTGCCATATTCCCAGTCACATTGCCATGGTTAAATGCGGTGGTTCGCGCTTTCAGTTTTGCGCGAATGCTGCCATCTATCCACGGTTTACGGTTAGGGTAGGTTTTAATAGTCACAGTAGGCACAACATCACCTATACACTACCTGATAAACTCAGTCACCATTTCAGTGTATTCGTCTAAATTATTTTCGCAAGCTACCCGGAACATATCCCAGTACGCGTGATCAAAACAATCTTGAAGCGTGGATTCCGATTGGTCAGACCAGCGTTGAATAGTCCATAGCACGGGTACTTCCTGTTTGAGTTTCTGCCTATAGGAAGGGAGGAGCAAAATGGAGTCGTGGTCAGATTTGCCGAACGGAGGGCGGGGGAGGGCCTTATAACCATCCCGGAAGTTCAAATAGCAATGGTCGAGGATTTTAGTAGAGTACAACAGTCGGGTACTTCCTGTTGATAGAACTTCGGCAGCCTAGTCCTCAAATTTGCTTTGATAAAAAATCCCCGGCTACAATAAATGCAGCCTAAGGATATGTGGTTTCCAGTTGGCATAAAGTCCAGTGAAGTTATTTGAGGGCCGTCGTGGTATCGGTTTGAGGGGGGATATAATGGCCGTGACTATAGCCAAAGAAAATTATCTTGGGAGATAATACGGTCGGCATTTGATTGTGAGGTATTCTAGGTCGGATGAAGAAAAGGACTTGAGTTCCTGTATGTTACTACAATTACACCATGAGTCGTTAATCATGAAACACACACCTCCACCCTTCTGCTTCCCGGAGAGATATTTATTTCTGTCTGCACGATGAACTGAGAACCCATCTGGCTGGACCGATTTTGACAGAATATCCCCAGAGAGCCATGTTTCCGTGAAACAAAGTATGTTACAGGCCTTGATGTCTCTCTGGAAGGAAATCCTTGCCCTGAGCTCATCGACCTTGTTATCCAAAGACTGAACATTAGCGAGTAGTACACTTGGAAGCGGCGGGTGGTGTGCGTGCCTCCTAAGTCGAACCAGCAGGCCACTCCGAGTGCCTCTCCTCCACCGGCGATGTTTTGGGTCAGCTGCTGGAATCAGTTCAATTGCCCTGGGGAGAGTAAACAAAGGATCTGCTTCGGGAAAGTCGTAATGCTGGTGAGTTACCACCGCTCTGATATCCAATAGTTTTTCCTGGCTGAATGTAATGATACAACCCTCAGAGAACATTAAAATAGTATAAATATAGCAACAGCAACCTTGGCCCGAATACTTTGATAATAGTTAATGTCTTGCAATTTGTACTGTAGACAACCTGGGTAAATTATTTCCCATTATCATAGGGACGAGACTATTGATCATTACCTCGACTAACCTGTGCCCCCACACTTATCAATTTTTTACTTAACACTTATTTTTCTTAAAACTGCATTGTTGGTTAAGGGCTTGTAAGTAAGCATTTCACTGTAAGGTCTACACCTGTTGTATTCGGCGAATGTGACAAATACAATTTGATTTGATCTGCATTATAGCTCTGAGAAGTAAATACAGTGGGGGAAAAAAGTATTTAGTCAGCCACCAATTGTGCAAGTTCTCCCACTTAAAAAGATGAGAGAGGCCTGTAATTTTCATCATAGGTACACGTCAACTATGACAGACAAAATAAGAAAAAAAAATCCAGAAAATCACAATGTAGGACTTTTAATGAATTTATTTGCAAATTATGGTGGAAAATAAGTATTTGGTCAATAACAAAAGTTTCTCAATACTTTGTTATATACCCTTTGTTGACAATGACACAGGTCAAACGTTTTCTGTAAGTCTTCACAAGGTTTTCACACACTGTTGCTGGTATTTTGGCCCATTCCTCCATGCAGATCTCCTCTAGAGCAGTGATGTTTTGGGGCTGTCGCTGGGCAACACAGACTTTCAACTCCCTCCAAAGATTTTCTATGGGGTTGAGATCTGGAGACTGGCTAGGCCACTCCAGGACCTTGAAATGCTTCTTACGAAGCCACTCCTTCGTTGCACGGGTGGTGTGTTTGGGATCATTGTCATGCTGAAAGACCCAGCCACGTTTCATCTTCAATACCCTTGCTGATGGAAGGAGGTTTTCACTCAAAATCTCACGATACATGGCCCCATTCATTCTTTCCTTTACACGGATCAGTCGTCCTGGTCCCTTTGCAGAAAAACAGCCCCAAAGCATGATGTTTCCACCCCCATGCTTCACAGTAGGTATGGTGTTCTTTGGATTCAACTCAGCATTCTTTGTCCTCCAAACACGACGAGTTGAGTTTTTGCCAAAATGTTATATTTTGGTTTTATCTGACCATATGACATTCTCCCAATCCTTTTCTGGATCATCCAAATGCACTCTAGCAAACTTCAGACGGGCCTGGACATGTACTGGCTTAAGCAGGGGGACACGTCTGGCACTGCAGGATCTGAGTCCCTGGCGGCGTAGTGTGTTACTGATGGTAGGCTTTGTTACTTTGGTCCCAGCTCTCTGCAGGTCATTCACTAGGTCCCCCCGTGTGGTTCTGGGATTTTTGCTCACCGTTCTTGTGATCATTTTGACCCCACGGGGTGAGATCTTGCGTGGAGCCCCAGATCGAGGGAGATTATCAGTGGTCTTGTATGTCTTCCATTTCCTAATAATTGCTCCCACAGTTGATTTCTTCAAACCAAGCTGCTTACCAATTGCAGATTCAGTCTTCCCAGCCTGGTGCAGGTCTACAATTTTGTTTCTGGTGTCCTTTGACAGCTCTTTGGTCTTGGCCATAATGGAGTTTGGAGTGTGACTGTTTGAGGTTGTGGACAGGTGTCTTTTATACTGATAACAAGTTCAAACAGGTGCCATTAATACAGGTAACGAGTGGAGGACAGAGGAGCCTCTTAAAGAATAAGTTACAGGTCTGTGAGAGCCAGAAATCTTGCTTGTTTGTAGGTGACCAAATACTTACTTTCCACCATCATTTGCAAATAAATTCATAAAAAATCCTACAATGTGATTTTCTGGAGAAAAAAAATCTATTTTTGTCTGTCATAGTTGACGTGTACCTATGATGAAAAGTACAGGCCTCTCTCATCTTTTTAAGTGGGAGAACTTGCACAATTGGTGGCTGACTAAATACTTTTTTTCCCCACTGTAAGTGGCGTAGCATCTTCTCCACAAGCAAGTGCACTTTAAATAATACATATACAACATTTGTAGAGCTCAAAAGGTATGCCCATGTATACTATTAAATACTTTTACAACTGTCTAGACCAGAGAGAGACACAGCGGAAAAACACAAACTAATAATCGTTGAATTGTGGTCAGGGATTATTCAACCATGACTATAGAACACAATAACTGTATGAAGATAGAACAATTTATTGAATTCATGTCATTGTGCTCAAAGTGCAGAAACCAATACATTTAGGCAAAACCTAGACGTTCATATAGCCTAATAAAAATGTTACAAAATCCATTTTTAATAAAGCCAACTAACAGTGTAGAAAACGCAGAGGAAAAAATAATAAATCATAAAACCATAATCTGTTGAACTACACTGAACAAAAATATAAACACAACAACTTCAAAGATTTTACTGATTTACAGTTCATAATATATTATAAGGAAATCAGTCAATTGAAATAAATAATTAGGCCCTAATCTATAGATTTCACATGACTGGGAATACAGATATTCATCTGTTGATCACAAATACCTTTAAAAAAAGGTACGGGCGTGGATCAGAAAACCAGTCAGTATCTGGTTTGACCACCATTTGCCTCATGCAGCGCAACACATCTCCTTCGCATAGAGTTGATCAGGCTATTGATTGTGGCCTGTGGAATGTTGTCCCACTCCTCTTCAATGGCTGTGCGAAGTTGGTTGATATTGGCAGGAACTGGAACACGCTGTCGTACACGTCGATCCAGAGCATCCCAAACATGCTCAATGGGTGACGTGTCTGGTGAGTATGCAGGCCATGGAAGAACTGGGACATTTTCTGCTTCCAGGAATTGTGTACAGATCCTTGCGACATGGGGCTGTGCATTATCATGCTGAAACATGAGGCGATGGTGGCGGATGAATGGCACGACAATGGGCCTCGTCAGGGTATCTCTGTGCATTCAAATTGCCATCGATAAAATGCAATTGTGTTCGTTGTCCGTAGCTTATGCCTGCCCATACCATAACCCCACCGCCACCATGGGGCACTCTGTGTTCACAACGTTGACATCAGCCCACACAACACCATACCAGTTGTCTACCATCTACCCGGTACAGTTGAAACCGGGATTCATCCGTGAACAGCACACTTCTCCAGCATGCCAGTGACCATCGAAGGTGAGCACTTGCCCACTGAAGTTGGTTACGACACCGTACTGCACTCAGGTCAAGACCCTGGTGAGGATGACGAGCACGCAGATGAGCTTCCCTGAGACGGTTGTGCAAACCCACAGTTTCATCAGCTGTCCGGGTGGCTGGTCTCAGACGATCCCGCAGATGAAGAAGCCGGATGTGGAGGTCCTGGGCTGTCGTGGTTACACGTGGTCTGCGGTTGTGAGGGCGGTTGGACATACTGCCAAATTCTCTAAAACGAAGTTGGAAGCGGCTTATGGTAGAGAAATGAACATTAAGTTATCTGGAAATAGCTTTGGTGGACATTCCTGCAGTCAGCATGCCAATTGCACGCTCCCTCAAAACTTGAGACATCTGTGGCATTGTGTTGTGTGACAAAACTGCACATTTTAGAGTGGCTTTTTATTATCCCCAGTGCAAGGTGCACCTGTGTAATGATCATGGTGTGTAATCAGCTTCTTGATATGCCACACCTGTCAGGTGGATGGATTATCTTGGCAAAGGAGAAATGCTCACTAACAGGGATGTAAACAAATTTGTGCATAAAACTACACCAAAGCCCAATCACATCGAGCATACTAAATAGGACACTGAAAAATATACTAATGTGATTGTATCTCAAAGTGGGGTCAATATGCTGTCAACTGGACAATTACAACATTCCAAAACAATTTCGATCTCAAAAACTGGAGTTCACTGCTGTTTTCAACAAAACATAGCTGACTACTGTACCATGAAAATTGTGAAAAGGTTTAGTCAACCTAGAAAAAAGTTGTAAACTGGACACAAATCAAAGAGCTTCATTTAAAACATTCTCCAAAGCCCACTGTCTGACTTTGAAAACACAAAAAATACAGTATTTTTTACCAAATCCTGATTTATGCCCTTGCTTTACATGAGAAAAGGTGAAATGGCTCAGAAATGATACAAGGTGACATTTTTCTGCCTCTACAAACATTACAGGCCCACTTACTTTATATTCTGTATATGACCATCGTGCCTCAGTTCACTGCAAGTGCAGCGCTGTCATCAAAAGGATGGCCCAGATAAAGGCAGGGGGAGCAAAGCACACCTCACCTCGCTTTTGTTAAACAAGAGCGTGACATTGGCAGGAATTCAATTACGCGGGCCCCAAGATGAGGGAGGAATTCTATGCTACTGCCCTGCAAAGCCAAATTCAAACCCATGATTTAAACATGAGGAGTTTGTCAAAATGTTTTTGGCCCAGTTTCCTTTTTGGCCCTTTCCTCCTCTGTGGCCCTGTGATGATGCCCTGTGATGATGTATTAGCCACAATGCTTCACCCTCCGTTTCAGCTGAATCGGGAGATTTCATTCACTCTAAACATGGCGCCTGTTTGAATCCCAACTAATGACCACCTCTTTTTTTTTTCATTCTTGATCACTCTCGGCTCCTCAGCTCTCCCCCTATGATTCACCCCGTGTTCTGATACACATAGCTTTGCACTTTTTCCCCTGTTTGCAATGTCACGAATTTAATACAAATCTGCTTCCACTTCTGCTGGCAGAGGGCGTGGGAAAAAAAACAACCATGGCGTATGGCTTCTCCCGGTTAATGAGACGGAGCGCTGGCCCAGGCCTGTTCAGATGCCACAACATCACTGTGGACGAGGAGTGGGATATGTCCTGGGCATTCTGGGCCACCATTGAGTCAAACTCAGTTCTACCTACGGTTGTCACTAGTAACTCCAAAATTGGCTATATTGTAAAAATTCATGGAAACAAAAATGTGCTTTTTAAGGTTAGGCATAAGGTACGGTTTAAAATCAGATTTTAAGAAGAGAAATTGAAGAAATGGGTGGGGTTTATGACTTTGTGGCAACTAGTGACGACCCAGTTCTACCTGAAAAAAACAGGACCACTGAGGGATCACAGCTGTAGTTAACTCAGAAACCCCACAGTGGCCACTCTGCAGGGAGGCAATACGAACAGCCATGAAACCAACCTCTCCCGAAACTCTCCTACTGAGGACGGCTGGAGCCATTGATAGGTTCCAAAAAAAGTGCTAGGTCACTCCCCTGAGTGGTGTGATGGCAGAGAAAGTCGCAAATCACAGGACTTGGAAATTGAAAATAGGAGAGAGAGAAAGGGGAGAAGGACAGAAACAGACAGAACATGAATGAGAGAGAGAGAGAGAACGCTCCCTGACTCAATTATTGTGAGTTAAAAGAAACCTGATTCTCTCAGGGGTTAGAAATGTGAACATATTCACAGCGAGTATTGGGGGGAAATAGCTCACTTCCTCAGGACCCCTAAGCCAACTGACTTAGAAAAGAACACTGTAGCAGTACAATAAGCAGCTGTAACTGGAGACCAACAAGCCCTCTGGAAGTGTCTGGGTTCATGAGTGCTTTACACAAAATGATATGTTGGACTTACCGACATTGGTTCCATTTCTAATAGCCTATTTGTGTGTGTTAGTCTTCCAATTAAAAATGATGTGTTTCTTGTAGGAGACATTTTAAAACTAAGCCAGATAGGATGACACAATATTCAGTAAGTGTGAGGTTGCTGTTATCCTCTCTCATAAAGTACAACATTGTGATACAATACAAGCTTCTATTGGTGAAAGCCCACACTTAACAGACAAAAAGGGAACTTCAACAGCAGCCACACCTTAGCAGGTGCCATTTCCACGTCTTCTGGAAATGATGGCAACAACTTAAGACTACTTGATGAAGAGAGGATAATGGCCAAATCAGTCACTTCACATCCTGCAATGTTGCTTTATGCACGTTGCTGTAAAATGTATCTTCCTTCGGTTAACCTGTCTTTCCCAAACACCTCCACCCCTATTATGCAGCATGTTACGAAGAACAAAGAAAAGTGAAACGGCAGCAGCATATAATTATAGAGAAAGTGTGGGCTGCACTGTTCTCGTGTTCTTGGACACACATTGTGTGAATCTCTCTCTGCTCCTGGTTCAAATGCTCTGTAGTGACTTCCAACAAGCTTATCTAACAGCTAGGGTTGCACAGGTTCTTTTTTTTTCCATGGGGAGACAATAAGACAGAATTTTCGAGAAGCACCAAATGTCAAGATTTGAATAGTAATACAAATCTATGATATGGAGACAAGAACCTTTCCATAACCATTTGTCTGATGGCATAACCCCAGCACGTCTCCAGCCTTGTCTTGCGCTTTGCAGCAGCTGGCTGAAGCCTCAGTGCAAACAAATCCAAAACGCTCACTTGGAAATGCTAAGGGGGCAAGTAGGGTCGCTCACATTGTGTATAAGACATTTAACTTCATTTCAGAGAGGTGTTTACATTAGAGAAAACGCTTTCTGGAAAAAGGGAGAAAAATGATGGACTGGGATTTGGACTGGGATTGGCTATGATCCACCTTGACACAGCATCGCAACGCTTTCAGGAGAGGAGTGTTTTCTTTACAAGGCCATTGTAACAGACACTGTGTTTGAAATAGCTCAGATGGATGGGGGAAATTGCAAACAATCTAGTGTGGTCCAAATGTGTTGAGTTAAACAGCCCTCCACTGTTGTGATGCACAAACTGTAATCCCTGCCCGGCAGCATGTTAGCCCATAATACTGGGTTGGAATATTAGCATGAACACCTAGCTCCACAACAACCACAGTGAAAATGTCATGGTTTCCTGGGATGGGTATTGGTTTAAATGCCACAATAAAATAGCCAAGAGGGTGAAATTAGGGTGGCTGTTTTGAGGTCATTCCATGTGGAGTGAAGAGCTTTTTAACCTCTGACCAACTCTGTTGATCCCTAAAGCTATTGTCAAGTAGATAATTACTGTGCCACTGCAAGCACCATGTTTGAATACGGTGTGGTATTTTTCACTCACATTGACTAATTTAGAGAGGACTCAAATGGTTGCTGTTGGTTTTTGGTATCCGTGCTTTTACATGTTTGAAGAGCCACTTAACCTGAATGAGAAGCAACAATATTCATTTAAAACAAAGTTAACGGATTCATAAGTCCAATTAGTGTTGGGATCTCAGACATCCTCAAGCAACCTTGAGGCTTCTAGCCAAGAGTGACTATACAACCCTTTTATTGAAATTTGAGGTAGCAGTTGAACATGAAAAATTTGAAACATTCTTGGAATGAAAGCATACAGAACAGCAAACATGTAAATTGCCTACACCATCTGAGACACAATAATTTACAATAAGGTGTTTGTTTATTTTGGAAATAAAAGTAGGGGGACTTGGAGGCTTTAGATCTTGGAGGCTTTAGGAAACTTTGCGGGATAGGTCAAAATGTCTAGGGATGTGAAGTCAAATAGTATATTTAGGCTTAATGGACATTTTCTAGGTGGTTGAACTCAGTGATTGGTGATTGATGGTGGTGGAACTGCATACCCCTGGTTACAGCACTTTAAGGTGCAACAGTGTTAGACTTTAGGACAGAGAGCGTCCACTTTTTAAAATCAAAATACTACATTTGTTTTGATGTTTAAATATTTAAGTTGGAACAAATACTCTGTTTTAATCTCTCAAAACAAATGGCGAAGGTAATTGCTACTGCTACTGAGTCAAAACTCGGCACAGCACGAACAGGTCAAAACTTGCTTGGCAACACTGCCGTTTTACAAAATGGAGGCCCAAAATAAATGCAGCGATTAAACAGTGCAGTGAGAGAAAGGGTTTGTATTGTCCCATCCAGGGCCAGGACAGACGTTTTCTGGTCAGGCAGCAGTTTTACAGCCTCGTCTGCAGGAGGTGATAAGCCTTTAAAATGTCCAGAGTTCGGCAGGGGGCCTAGACACTCACACCCCGGACCACACTGCCAAAGCCCCTTCACCACAAACCTCCATTCTGAAATAGCACACCCATACTAAACATGAGCAGGCATGGCTTAGTGGCATCTTCCGTCAACGTAAGCATGCCCTAGAGTTCACCTGTTTAGATAAAGGTTAGGTCGGGATAGAGGGATTGAGGGAACAGAGAGAAAGGAGGACAGTGGGAGGAGAGGAATTCAATCTGAGCGCAGCAGAAAATACGTGCCTGAATCGATGCACAGCAAACGCTCGCATTGCAGGTTAATAGAACGTCTGAGGTGACATAATGCAGACCCCCCTGACTGCAGCTCATGAGTGCTCTTTCTCTGGCACAGCATTTTTGTTGTTGATCTGCTGCTGGTGTGGCTTTTATTCAGGTTGGGGATGTGACTAACAACGCCACAAAGAACCCCCTGTAACAGCACAAACTTGATAGTGAGGCCTGCCTTTCATGCTGCCGAGAGCCAAGCCTCCCGTTAACCATTTCCAGCGCACACACAGAGACAGTTGGTAGAGCGATCTGCTGGCTGGCTCCTCTTTAGACAGGAGCTCTGCATCACTGCAGTGAAGTACAGTACCTTCAGAAAGTATTCATACCCCTTGACTTACTCCACATTTTGTTGTGTTACAGTCTGAATTCAAAATGGATTGAATGAATAAAAAATCTCACCCATCTACACATACAGTGCCCTCCACTAATATTGGCACCCTTGGTAAATATGAGCAGAGCAAAACGGGTGGTGAAAAACATTTATTTGCTGTTTATCCTCTTTCATTCAAAATATTCACAAAAATCAAACCTTTAATTGAAGTGAAATGATTGAGAAAAAAAAGTGAAATAAATTAAATAAATATTTTTATCCGAAACGTGTGCCCCTAGAAATTCTTATGAGCAAAATCTAACTGAAGTATATTCCCATTCATATTTTACGTTTTAAGTTCACCTGAGTAATTAGGAACTTTCAATGGGACCAGGTTCGGTGTAGACAGAAAGATAGCCATGCAGAAAAGTACCTCATCCCCACTGTGAAGTATGGTGGTGGATCTTTGATGTTGTGGGGCTGTTTTTCTTCCAAAGGCCCTGGACAACTTGATAGGATACATGGTATCATGGAATCTAAGTACCAGCAGATATTAAATCAAAACCTGACTGCCTCTGCTAGGAAGCTTAAACTGGGCCGTGGTTGGATCTTCCAGCAGGACAATGATCCAAAGCATACCTCAAAATCAACACAAAAATGGTTCACTGACCACAGAATCAAGGTTTTGCCATGGCCATCCCAGTCCCCTGACCTAAACCCCATAGAAAACCTGTGTGATGAGCTGAAGCGGAGAGTCCACAAGTGTGGACCTCGGAATCTAAAGGATCTGGAGAGATTCTGTATGGAGGAATGGTCTTAGATCCCTTGCCATGTGCTCTCCAACCTCATTACGCATTATAGGAGAAGACTCAGAGCTTTTGTCTTGGCAAAGGGAGGTTGCACAAAGTATTGAATGAAGGGGTGCCAATAATTGTGGCACACATACAGCTGTGGAAAAAATTAAGAGACCACTGCAAATTGTTCTTAAATCAGCATCTCTACATGTATGACAGCCATTCCATTCCTGTGTCTGTTGAATTCCAACACAGGCACACCTCATTCTACTGAATTAGGTACTGATTAGGTGATCACATGAACCAAATCTTATTTAATGAGGAAAAGTATAAAAACCACTGCTGTGGTCATCACTATCCTCTTGCAATAGGACCAGCTGGATGGCAAAAACAGTGCTAATAGTACCTCAAAAGTAATATTAATCAAAAAAATAACTATTGACCATGCCAAAAGAGTTGAAAAGGAATGTTTTGAGTGAGGAAAAGAAGGGTTCAATTCTGGCTTTACTGGCAGAGGGATACAGTGAGCGTCAGGTTGCTTCCATCCTTAAAATTTCAAAGACGGCAGTTCATAAGAACAAGGCCAAGCAGCAGACATTGGGGACAACAAAGCTACAGACCGGCAGAGGGCGAAAACTACTCTACTGACCGGGATGACCGCCAACTCATTCGAATGTCACTCAACAACCGTAGGATGACATCAAGTGGCCTACAAAAAGAATGGCAAATGGCAGCTGGGGTGAAGTGCACAGCAAGGACGGTTCAAAACAGGCTCCTAGGGGCAGGGCTGAAGTCGTGCAAAGCTATAAAAAAGCCCTTCATCAATGAGAAGCAAAGAAGAGCCAGGTCTGCAAAAGGCCATAAGGATTTGACCGTAGAGGACTGGAGTAAGGTCATCTTCTCTGATGAGTCCAATTTTCAGCTTTGCCCAATACCTGGTCATCTAATGGTTAGACGGAGACCTGGAGAGGCCTACAAGAGAAGTGTCTCGCACCCACTGTGAAATTTGGTGGAGGATTGGTGATGATCTGGGGGTGCTTCAGCAAGGCTGGAATAGGGCAGATGTCTTTGTGAAGGACGCATGAATCAAGCCACGTACAAGGTTGTCCTGGAAGAAAACGTGCTTTCTTTTGCTCTGACATTGTTCCCCAACTCTAAGGATTGGTTTTTCCAGCAGGCCATGCCACACAGCCAGGTCAATCAAGGTGTGGATGGAGGACCACCAGATCAAGACCCTATAATAATATAATATGCCATTTAGCAGACGCTTTTATCCAAAGCAACTTACAGTCATGCGTGCATACATTTTTGTGTGTGGGTGGTCCCGGGGATCGAACCCACTACCTTGGCGTTACAAGCGCCGTGCTCTACCAGTTGAGCTACAGAGGACCACCCTGTCATGGCCAGCCCAATCTCCAGACCTGAACCCCATTGAAAACTTCTGGAATGTGATCAAGAGGAAGATGGATGGTCACAAGCCATCAAACAAAGCAGAGCTGCTTGAATTTTTGCACCAGGAGTGGCATAAAGTCACCCAACATCAATGTGAAAGACTGGTGGAGAGCATGCCAAGACGCATGAAAGCTATGATTGAAAATCAGGGTTATTCCACCAAATATTGATTTCTGAACTCTTCCTATGTTAAAACATTATTATTGTGTTGTTTAAAAATGAACATTAACTTATTTTCTTTTCATTATTCGAGGTCTGACAACACAACATATTTTTTTGTTATTTTGACCAGTTGTCATTTTCTGCAAAGAAATGCTCTAAATGACAATATTTTTATTTGGAATTTGGGAGAAATGTTGTCAGTAGTTTATAGAATAAAACAAAAATGTTATTTTTACCCAAACACATACCTATAAATAGTAAAACCAGAGAAAATTATAATTTTGTGGTGGTCTCTTAATTTTTTCCACAGCTGTATATTTGAGAAAAAATATTTGTTTTATGATAATTTATTTTTTCTTTCATTAAAAGGTTAGATTTTTGTGAATTTTGAATGAAAGACCAAGAGGATAAATGTTTACAGCCCATTTTGCTCACATTTACCAAGGGTGTCAATATTAGTAGAGGGCACTGTACCCCATAATGTGAAAACATGTTTTTAGAAATGTTTGCAAATTTATTGAAAATGAAATGCAGAAATATCTCATTTACATAAGTATTCACACCCCTTTGCTATGACACTCCACATTGAGCTCAGGTGCATCCAATTTCCTTTAATCACTCTTGTCACTACAACTTGATTGAAGTCCACCTGTGGCCAATTCAATTGTTTGGACATGATTTAAAAATCAACACACCTGTCTATATAAGGTCCCACAGTTGACAGTGCATGTCAGAGCAGAAACTATACCATGAACTCCAAGAAACTGTACGTAGATCTCCGAGATGAGTAATGAGGCATATATCTGGGGAAGGGTATAAAACTATTTCTCAAGTGTTGAAAGTTTTCAAGAGCACAGTAGTCTCCATTATTGGGAAATGGAAAGAATATGGAACTACCCAGACTCTGCCTAGAGCTGGCCGTCCGACCAAACTGATCAACCGGGCAAGAAGGACCTTGGTTAGGGAAGTGGTCAAAAACCCAATGACCACTCTGACAGTACTACAGATTTCCTTGGCTGAGATGGGAGAACCTGCCAGAAGGACAACAGTCTATAGCACTTCACCAATCTGGGCTTCATGGGAGAGTGGCCAGACGGAAGCCACTCCTGGGAAAAAGGCACATGACAGCACGCCTGGAGTTTGCAAAAAGGCACGTGAAAGACTGATCTGATGAGACAAATATTTACTCTTTGGCCTGAATGCAAAGTGCTATGTCTGGAGAAAACCAGGCACAGCTCATCCCTACCGTTAAGTATACCCCCGTGTAGCTCAGTTGGTAGAGCATGGCGTTTGCAACGCCAGGGTTGTGGGTTCGATTCCCACGGGGGGCCAGTATGAAAATGTATGCACTCACTAACTGTAAGTCGCTCTGGATAAGAGTGTCTGCTAAATGACTAAAATGTAAATGTAAAGTATGATGGAGGCAGCATCATGCTATGGGGATGCTTTTCAGCGGCAGGGATTGGGAGACTGGTAAGGATAGAGGGAACGATAAATGTAGCCAAATACAAGCAAATCCTTGATTAGAACATGCTTCAGGTTCCAGCCACAATGTGTGAACCTATGATCATCCTGCAAAAGGAAATCAATATATACTCTCTACGCGGTATCAATTGAGTATCCATGCTCTGTTGATGTATTGAAGGTGTCTGATAACCTCATGGAAAAGGCTGCCCATCAGTCTCTCTTTGTACAGCGGTTATCTTCCAGACTCAGTCCACGTGGCAAGGAAACTCATCTGACACCAGTATCTTCATTTCATCCTTTTAATTGCAGCCCAACACTAGTCGCTCATCCTGTTTAGACTTGGCCCTTTAGTGGAGCACATGAGTACAAGTCAGAACATAATGTCCTGAATCATGAGCATATTGGAATGGCTGAACTCTAGTTTGAGTTTAGTAATATCAGGGGAGTAGAGGGATGGATTCGGTGCCAGGCCACCTCGTATCCATTAAGCTGAACAATATTTCAGGCTGGCTGAGGATTTTAGGGCTTATACTCCAGGATCCACTGGGCCAGGTTTTACACTATCTCCACCAAACAAACACTTGGCACCGCCACTGCCAGAGCTGCTGAGCTAGGTCGATAACGTCCGAGCAGCCTGCTAGTGCTCCATGGCATAGAGTAATTTATTCATTGATTGACAAGAGCAGTTACAGTGCATTAATTTGTGCTCCGAGGACAGGAAGTCCATTAAGGCAGCATCAGTTAAACAATGATCAGCAACCTCCGATATCACACAGGGTATAAAACAAGTGGACACACTGTGATGGAACAGACCACAGGTATGCTGTTTGGTCCCATTCAGAGACACACATACATATCCATGGCAATGACTGAGCCAGTTGGGCCAGTTGTAATTCCAGACTATTCAGAAAAATAAAAAATATATTTTTTAATATTTTCATATTTGAGATGGCAGGTTATGAATGCAAAGGAACATCATAAATGATAGTATACCTTTACAGCAGCCATTAACATTATCCAGTAAAAGAAACCATCAATGACAT
Source organism: Coregonus clupeaformis (assembly GCF_020615455.1). Classification (NCBI taxonomy): domain Eukaryota; kingdom Metazoa; phylum Chordata; class Actinopteri; order Salmoniformes; family Salmonidae; genus Coregonus; species Coregonus clupeaformis. The sequence goes on along the minus strand of NC_059227.1, from coordinate 29,508,566 downwards.
CTTGGGTGGATTCAGTAATAAATAATATGGAGACAATACAGGTTGGGGAGGGGGGCTCACCTTCAGTTGTAAATTTGATCAAACGTCACTTAGGGGCAGAAAAAAACGAAAGATTCTGCTTTCAAAACGGTCTGAGCCACGAGGCACCTGGTTAAATTAGGTTTGGGAGTTGGAACAAACTTTATGAATATCATTAAAGGGCTGGAAATAGTTTGCTTTACACTTAACATACATGAATCACCAGCAAGAGAAGAGGATGCTAGAAAGTCAGCCCTACCTCATCTGTGACTGGCTGTGCCGCTGTGCACGGGAGTGGCTCAGGGAGTTTGCAGGGGCATCTGGGGTCTATTGTGCAATGACAATGTTAGACTAGGAAATGAGTCCAACCCGTCGGACTCATTTAGTGTGTGTGAGACATTCAGGTAAGAGGACACAGCCTCGAGGCAGAGACACACAATACCCCTCCATTTAGTCACCAGAGGCACTGTTGTTCTGGGATTAGCCCCCCAACCGCCCCGCCTCATATGTCCTTTTTCAAAGGGAAGAGTACTATTACAGTGCTATTAAGAGTCCTCTTCAGGCCCAAAGCCCCTTGAGAAGTTAGCTGCACCACAGTTCTTTTTAAAGCTCTGTCCCTCCACATTATGATCATTTGTGGAGGCACAGAGGCATACACGTCCCTCCTCAATAACATCACCCACAGCTGATGAGCAGTGATTATGAGTAAAGGATAGAAAATAATTTAGAATCATTACTATGAGAATTTGCTACATGTTTTTGTAAAATGTTCTATAGGCTTTCCGAGGCTACAGTTCTGGAAAGATGCATTTCGTTGGATGTTTGTTCACGCATCCATACATAAATACTATAGGCCACAGCTAGAGGGATTCACTTTGTGGGGGCATTGGTGTAAAAAAAATCCTCCATGCGCAGCCTCCTCTGCCTCCTAGACCTTTTATGTATTTCCAGGCATGAAGCAATCCCATTGCACAGTTGCCTGAGGACAGCCACAGAGGCTTGACGGACAACCCAGATATAAGAGGAAACCACCCAAGGGCTAGACATTCAGTCCAAAAAGCTGTTTACACTTAGCCATTGTTGGAAAGGATTTACCCTCCTCCTGGCATTAAACACACACACACACTTTCAGTTCATATCGCCTCAAATGCAACCCGCAGTGATAGTGGATTGTGTTCTACTGTTCTTATTCAGTATGTATTGAAACTAGCCAGTGAACAGTCTTTGTTCATTTTCAAACAGTATGCTTTAGATTCCAGCTCATGCTCCAGCAGAATTCTGCAAATCTCTCTCCCTACAGGACACTGGCAATGACCAGGTCTAATGCAAAAAGAAAGCCAAAATAAATTCCTTCCATCTGTTGTGAAAATGGAAGCACAATATTCTTCAATCATCTTTTTCATATAATTTGACTTCAAATACCCATACAGAGTCAGCACCCAAGAGAGTCATATACGCGATATGAAATGATAGCAAGTCAAATGTCATCAGCACAACTCAGATAAACGCACTCCAATCTATATAGCTCCTCCTTGCTACTTCCAATCTATATAGCTCCTCCTTGCTACTTCCAATCTATATACACTATATATACAATAAAGGTATATGGACACCCCTTCAAAATAGTGGATTCGGCTATTTCAGCCACACCGTTGCTGACAGGTGTATAAAATCGAGCACACAGCCATGCAATCTCCATAGACAAACATTGGCAGTAGAATGGCCTTATTGAAGAGCTCAGTGACTTTCAACGTGGCACCATCATAGGATGCCGCCTTTCCAACAAGTCAGTTTGTCACATTTCTGCCCTGCTAGAGCTTCCCCAGTCAACTGTAAGTGCTGTTATTGTGAAGTGGAAACGGCTCAGCCGCGAAGTGGTAGGCCACACAAGCTCACAGAACACGACCACCGAGTGCTGAAGCACGTGGCGCATAAAAATGGTCTGTCGTCACTCACTACCGAGTTCCGAACTGCCTCTGGAAGCAATGTCAGCACAATAACTGTTCGTCGGGAGCTTCATGAAATGGGTTTCCAAGGCAGAGCAGCCGCACACAAGCCTAAGATCACCATGCGCAATGCCAAGCGTCGGCTGGAGTGGTGTAAAGCTCACCGCCATTGGACTCTGGAGCAGTGGAAACGCGTTCTCTGGAGTAATGAATCACGCTTCACCATCTGGCAGTCCGATGAACGAATCTGGGTTTGGCGAATGCCAGGAGAACGCTACCTGCCCGAATGCATAGTGCCAACTGTAAATAATATTCTGGGGCTGTTTTTCATGGTTCGGGCTAGGCCCCTTAGTTCCAGTGAAGGGAAATCTTCACATTCTAGACGATGCTGTGCTTCCAACTTTGTGGCAACAATTTGGGAAGAACTTGACTGGCCTGCACAGAGCCCTGACCTCAACCCCATCAAACACCTTTGGGATGAATTGGAACGCCAACTACGAGCCAGGCCTAATCGCCCAACATCAGTGTCCGACCTCACTAATGCTTTTGTGACTGAATGGAAATAAGTCCCCGTAGCAATGTTCCAACATCTAGTGGAAAGCCTTCCCAGAAGCTCCATATTAATGCCCATGATTTGAGATGTTTGACGAACAGGTGTCCACATACTTTTGGTTATATAGTGTAGCTCCTCCTTGCTACTTCCAATATTTATAGCTCCTCCTTGCTACTTCCAATCATAAAGCAGGAAAAAAACTTTTTATTTAGAGGTTGAGGAAGACACAAACCCCATGCCTCTTGGCAGCACGAATGCAAATGTCCAGTTTCATTAGTTACATTAAACTGGACAACTACAGAGAGCCCTGTATCTCTATAAGAAAGACAATCCACCTTCTGGTGGATGGGTGCAGGGGCATGATGCCCTAGTCGGCCTGTGTTCTGTCTCTGTGTGGCTCCCCAGTGAATAGTGGTGACAAGCCTCGTCACATGACAACAAACAACGTCCGAATTGTCCATCCCTTGGATAATTATCCAGTCCACAGAGGAGGAAATGTGTCCAGCCTCAGCCATGCATGAAGCTTTTTTCCTCTAGAGGAGGACTAGGAAGCTGATGAGAATAAAGGGCATTTATACACTTCTTTTCCATACACACGATGAACAATTCAGTTGTTCAAAGTGTACACTTGGTTAATTAATTGGCACTGTGTCAATTTCAGCGGGAACAAACGCACTGTGGGATGTTGTCTAAGATGAAGAGACAGTGTACATCTTCCCTTGTTCTGAATATGCCTATCAGACAGAGAATGTTCAAAACACAGTACTGGTTAATATTCATTTGCATGGGCAAATATTATTGAGAACGGAAAAACCTTCCAATTACTAATGAGCATTTTTATCTAAGGTGAGGAAGCACATTGGGCTGATTTCATTATAGATAAAATGTATTGTACTCTACTCTCACTGTAACCATAGAAATAGGAATTTTAAAATAAGGTCAGTGGAGTGTTTAACATTACTGTACATGGCCTGATTCTCAGTGAAAAACACTTAGAAATGTCATTAAATAACACATCCAACTGTTCAGTTTGATCATTTACTGGAGGCATTTCCATCTAAAAGAAGTTCAGGGCTGCGGACACAGGGAGAGAATATTTATGTGGTTTAACTGTTAGAACACAATGTATTCTGTATTAGGAAATAGCTGTAGGGACTTACTGCAGACTCTAGTGGCCTTAATTAAAAATATTCCTATTATGAAGTTGGAATGTCAAGAAGTGCAACAATCCCATCATTTTTAGTCTCTGTGGCTGGTACATTCAACACCTAACATTCTATATAAGGAAGCACTCTCCCAAAAATATAATTATTGAACGTTTGAGGAGACGACTGCTGACCATATAAAAAAACATTGCCCAACATGAAACAGCTGAGCTAATGCAGTCACATAAGATTCATCTCTAGGTATGGGTGTGCATGGCACAATTACAGTGTACTGTATATTGTTTTTCTCAGTAATAAAATAAGAGCTAGCTGTTTCACTGTGAGGAGCACGGCTGGTTGAAAGAATAAATGGATATCCTTAGAGCTTATATGAAGTCCAACTGCGCTCATCAACCTCTCATCCCCATCTCATCAGTGCCGGGCCAGTGGTGATGATGGTTTCTCAGTGAGCTGGATATCAATACATCAAGCTGTCACAGGACTGAGCCACCAGCCAACCTGCAGGATGTACTCTATAATGGCCGGTCAATGCCACCGCAAGTATTTCCACGGACAACCCCAAATGTTGAGACCTCAATTTCTCCTGATTCAGTGATGCACCAATAACCACAGAGATGTTCCCTTTCTCTCAGACTCCACCTGCACCCTCACTTGACTACACTACGCTTAATAAGCTATATTCAGACCCACTCCTTCTTACTCTATTTAATGGGCTGAGCATGAGGTCCAATAGAGCTCAGTGGGGAAAAAAAGGAAAACTTAATATTTTGGTTTTTGTTCCTATTGAAATGTAATCATGTCATCCAAGATGATGCCCTTATACTTTGCATGTGAAGGGAAGAAATGCAGATTAACATGATGAGTGTAGGATCTGATTCCATTTCCTGCATGGGCACCTGGAGGAGAGGTCCTGGGGCAGAGAAAGTGCCTCTGGTGAAGTGAAGCCATCAGGGCCATTAGAGTGAAGATGCCATTTGCTATCTGTCTTCTGGGAGTTGGGGAGGAGGGACTGTGGGCCATCTGGTGAGACCCCCTGTTCACCACCCTCCAGCCCCGGACCCATACGGCTGCCCCACACCACACATCACCTACTGGACAGTACAGTACCGAGTTGGACAGGGAGGCAGGCAAGCTGTGGTGGAGGACCAGTGTATGGAGAAGGGCACGGAGACCGGCTGCCTCTTACCCTCAAATAATGTCGATATAAAATATCAAATTACAGGAATTTATGACTATGCTTCAGTTCAGGGATCAGTGACTGTACTTTGCAGATAAAAGTATGCAAATGTTTATGTTCTGTAATATATATTCCATTAACATAACAGTGGTCTAAAATGCACGGGTATGGTAAGTCAAATGGCTTGGGTCTTCAAATGGCAGGAGTCTAAGTGATGGTGACCAAGGCACAGAGGGTTCGATCCAACTGCATTTAAACACGTGACCCCAGGCCTCATAATAAGCCTTCTCTGCAGTATGGCTTTATAATCAAGGAGGGGGAGCGCATCAACAATGCTGAGCCAGGCTGATGGTATTATGTCCACTGTAATCTGCACAGGAGAACGCGTTGAGGTGACAGCCTCGGCCCACACCCCCCACGCCCCCTCTCCACTGGTGGCACCATGCCATCGTGCCAGTGGATCCACAGCCATGGGACGTGACCTTAATGAGGGCATCCATCAAAGCCAACTAATAGGTTTCTTATCCACAGAACCTCACCTGTTCAGTTCAGCCACTGGCTACATCCATAAGACAACGAAACCTATGATAGCACGAGAGGCATTAAAATATCTCAACAACACAAAAACTACAGCAAGGCCCGAGCCTGACAGATCCAGTTCACAGAGCATCATGGGATGCAGTTGAGTGATCCCAGACAGTTGAGTGATCCTCCTCCCCCCAGTTCTGCATCAGCGCAGTACCATGTACCACTCCATCGCATGACCTTAGTTCTCAGCAGGACTTTTCATCCTGGTTTTAAGATGGGGGGGGGGGCAACACAAACAGTGTGGGCCTGTCTTCAGTCAACAGGAGGGGTAGAGCTGTATGGAACAGACATTTCCGCCATCTGTCTCCTTGTGACACTCCCACATGCTGCATCCACACTCCCTTGTGCTGACCCCAAGCCCGTCGCTCCAAAGAACAGTAAACCTGATTAAAAAAACATTGACAAAACTACTTTGGGACTTTAACTAACTGCTTTCATTTCAATTAGCCTGTGATCTCCTTTCATTTGGGTAACAGCCTCTGATGAGTCGGCATTGATGATTGATTAAATAACCACCTCTTTCACTGTGAATCAGCGTGAGAGACCTGCTTCATCAATTCATCTTCATTTCCACAGAGTAATTGACTACTGTCAGCCATAGGTTCAGCCATGCTAACGACAGCACATAGCCAGGAAGGGTGAAGGCAACACGCAGTCAGAGATCATCCAACTATGTCTGAATCCTGACTGGTAATGATTCAACTCATCTAAAAAACAATATTCAAACTCCCCCAAATCTGTTTTCTCCATCAGTGACACCATGGGCAAATGTGTGTCAAAGTTTAAGTGTGTCACCTGTCAAAATTACTTCAATGGGGGGGATATAATGTCCAATATAGCTATAGACGGATCCTCTGAGCAATGCCATTACCTCTTTAATGTTCTTTCCTACTTCATCACGTGAAGCTGCAGCGATCCTTGAGATAAAGTTGTGGCTATTGACCCCACTATTAACAATGCATCTGTGTCACTCAAGTGCCAAATCAATTTTACTTTCAACAGGAAACTCTGTCCCATATAGGTTGCAAAATAGTTGGGAAGAGATTTTTGACGTACCGATCCCATGGCATAGTGTTTATGAACTACTACGCAAAACGACGCCGGATTCAAAAAACGTAAAATCTTTCAATTTAAATTATTATATACAATTCTTGCTACCAATAGAATGTTATTTATATGGGGGATACAATCTTCCCAGCTCTGCAGATTTTGCTGCGAAGAGACAGAATCATTAGATCATTTGTTTTGGTACTGTCCATTTGTAGCTTGTTTTTGAACAAAGGTCCAGGAATGGCTAAAGGATTGCAATATTTACCTGGAGCTAACCTTGCAGATAGCATTACTGGGTGATCTGAAAAGTCATAGTCAATCAATCAATAATATAATAATACTTTTAGCAAAAATGTTTATTTTTAATTCACAATCTGTAGAAACAATGAGAATAGAAAAGGTTCAGAACTTTTGTAAAACATCACAGAACAGTTGAAAAATATATGGCAAATAGATGGGTGGGTGGTGTTGAATGGAGTTGAAGGATGGGACTAATAACAACTAACAACAACTAATAACAACAAGATAACTAATAATGTAAGCATACTGTGTCCATAATAAGTATATAGGTTATAGGTTGAGAGTTTTTGTGAAAGAGCACAGTTAGAAAGATATGGCATATACAGTGAGGGAAAAAAGTATTTGATCCCCTGCTGATTTTGTACATTTGCCCACTGACAAAGAAATGATCAGTCTATAATGTTAATGGTAGGTTTATTTGAACAGTGAGAGACAGAATAACAACAAAGAAATCCAGAAAACGCATGTCAAAAATGTTATAAATTGATTTGCATTTTAATGAGGGAAATAAGTATTTGACCCCCTCTCAATCAGAAAGATTTCTGGCTCCCAGGTCTTTTATACAGGTAACGAGCTGAGATTAGGAGCACACTCTTAAAGGGAGTGCTCCTAATCACAGCTTGTTACCTGTATAAAAGACACCTGTCCACAGAAACAATCAATCAATCAGATTCCAAACTCTCCACCATGGCCAAGACCAAAGAGCTCTCCAAGGATGTCAGGGACAAGATTGTAGACTTACACAAGGCTGGAATGGGCTACAAGACCATCGCCAAGCAGCTTGGTGAGAAGGTGACAACAGTTGGTGCGATTATTCGCAAATGGAAGAAACACAAAAGACTGTCAATCTCCCTCGGCCTGGGGCTCCATGCAAGATCTCACCTCGTGGAGTTGCAATGATCATGAGAACGGTGAGGAATCAGCCCAGAACTACACGGGAGGATCTTGTCAATGATCTCAAGGCAGCTGGGACCATAGTCACCAAGAAAACAATTGATAACACACTACGCCGTGAAGGACTGAAATCCTGCAGCGCCCGCAAGGTCCCCCTGCTCAAGAAAGCACATATACAAGTTTGCCAATGAACATCTGAATGATTCCGAGGAGAACTGGATGAAAGTGTTGTGGTCAGATGAGACCAAAATGGAGCTCTTTGGCATCAACTCAACTCGCCGTGTTTGGAGGAGGAGGAATGCTGCCTATGACCCCAAGAACACCATCCCCACCGTCAAAAATGGAGGTGGAAACATTATGCTTTGGGGGTGTTTTTCTGCTAAGGGGACAGGACAACTTCACCGCATCAAAGGGACGATGGACGGGGCCATGTACCGTCAAATCTTGGGTGAGAACCTCCTTCCCTCAGCCAGGGCATTGAAAATGGGTAATGGATGGGTATTCCAGCATGACAATGACCCAAAACACACAGCCAAGGCAACAAAGGAGTGGCTCAAGAAGAAGCACATTAAGGTCCTGGAGTGGCCTAGCCAGTCTCCAGACCTTAATCCCATAGATAATCTGTGGAGGGAGCTGAAGGTTCGAGTTGCCAAACGTCAGCTTCGAAACCTTAATGACTTGGAGAAGATCTGCAAAGAGGAGTGGGACAAAATCCCTCCTGAGATGTGTGCAAACCTGCTGGCCAACTACAAGAAACATCTGAACTCTGATTGCCAACAAGGGTTTTGCCTCATGTACTGATATCCAGGTGGCAAATCGCATCTCTGTATGTCTGGCAGACATATCAGTGTGGATGACGGATCACCACCTCAAGCTGAACCTCGGCAAGACGGAGCTGCTCTTCCTCCCGGGGAAGGACTGCCCGTTCCATGATCTCGCCATCACGGTTGACAACTCTGTTGTGTCCTCCTCCCAGAGTGCAAAGAGCCTTGGCGTGACCCTGGACAACACCCTGTCGTTCTCCGCTAACATCAAGGCTGTGACCCGATCCTGTAGGTTCATGCTCTACAACATTCGGAGAGTACGACCCTGCCTTACACAGGAAGCGGCACAGGTCCTAATCCAGGCACTTGTCATCTCCCGTCTGGATTTCTGCAACTCGCTGTTGGCTGGGCTCCCTGCCTGTGCCATTAAACCCCTACAACTCATCCAGAATGCCGCAGCCTGTCTGGTGTTCAACCTTCCCAAGTTCTCTCACGTCACCCCGCTCCTCCGCACACTCCACTGTCCATGGTGCTTGCCTACGGAGCTGTGAGGGGAACGGCACCTCCGTACCTTCAGGCTCTGATCAGTCCCTACACCCAAACGAGGGCATTGCGTTCATCCACCTCTGGCCTGCTGGCCCCCCTACCTCTGCGGAAGCACAGTTCCCGCTCAGCCCAGACAAAACTGTTCGCTGCTCTGGCACCCCAATGGTAGAACAAGCTCCCTCACGACGCCAGGACAGCGGAGTCACTCACCACCTTCCGGAGACACTTGAAACCCCACCTCTTTAAGGAATACCTGGGATAGGATAAAGTAATCCTTCCCCCCCCCAAAAAAACATATTGTAAAGTGGTTATCCCACTGGCTATAAGGTGAATGCACCAATTTGTAAGTCGCTCTGGATAAGAGCGTCTGCTAAATGACGTAAATGTACTAAGTCATGTTTTGCAGAGGGGTCATATACGTATTTCCCTCATTAAAATGCGAATCAATTTATAACATTTTTGACATGCGTTTTTCTGGATTTCTTTGTTGTTATTTTGTCTCTCACTGTTCAAATAAACCTACCATTAAAATTATAGACTGATCATTTCTTTGTCAGTGGGCAAACGTACAAAATCAGCAGGGATGGTGAGCTGGCCAATCAGCAACCTACTCACATGAATATTTTTAATGACCGGCATACGCCCACACCATTCTGTTGTTGGAATACGCCCACACCATTCCAACACAGAAAATATGCTTTTTAACATACTTAATTACCATTTTTTGGAAGGAAAACTTAACTTATATTGTAATTAATTACAAGTCATATTTCATAGAAATCTGGAAACACTGGACAGTTAATTTAAGGCAAATCTACATCTCCCAAAATATTATTCAGCCACAGAGCAATTCAATCGGTCGTTTTCCACGAAGCAAGACGTGGCATTTTGTAGATTCTGTGGACGTTTCAGTAGGTTAGAGGTTAAACTGCGGGTAATTAAGATTAATTGTGGGCTTCAAATTGTCAAAATATGTGAGTGCGCAACAGAGGCAGAAACACTAGCAAACCCTCCACTTATACAGAGTCATCACTGTCTATTAGATTAGCCTTTAAATTCAGGGCCACACTGGGCTGGCTGTGGGATTTACACAAGGGTGTCTTGTGTCTACTGAAGCATCACTACACCATCTCTCCCTGCATACACACAGAGCCACAGAGATCATTGGCCTCACAGTCATAGAATTACATATAGAATAAATAACAAATTAGGTAAATTATAGGATCTTTCTAGAGATAGATGCATAGAGGATATATGTATATAGAGCATAGTTGATGGACAAAGAACAAAGAATTCACAAAATACGTTTTTATCTATTACCAGAGGCTGAGTGACTGTTTTTTTGCTGGCACCATGAGGGTTTATTAACACATTATCTGCGTGAATAAAAATATAATTGGATAGCATATATAATTTAATGTTTTGTAAAAGTAACGCTTTGACAATGGCCAAACCAAAGTAAAGTCAGACATTATTTTGAGATATTTCAATGTGCTTCAAATAACTTACTTTTCCAGAGAGACATTTTACTGTCTATAATAGTTGAACCACTTGAGCGAAAATATATGTTGTGTTGAAAATCACCATTTGATAGCATAACTGCCATCCTCACTCCCTGGAATTTGCCTCTGGCTCTGTGTTGGCAATCACCAACACAATTTCCTTGAGCAAACTGTGTGCCCGTTTAAAAAAAAATTTACTACCTGGGGTTCAAATCTCACAATACAAAGATATTTGTAATGACGCACCGCAGCTGAGCTGGCAATCAAATATTAATAGAAACCTGGAAATATGTGAGAGGAAGTCAGGTTTTAGCTATCTCTGTTTACGACTTCCTCTGCCTACAGGAAGGTGATAGGAAGGCCTTTTCAATCACACTAGTTAAAACAATTTGGTGATACATCAAGCAGGAGAAAAGGGGGGAAATCAATCAAGAGATCTGGGCTAACCGCCCTTGACAGAGTTTCTGACGGGGGATATGATGGATCACATACACAGGGGCTGCGAGAACAGACCTCCAACTTCCCTGCATGCACTCTGGTTCCACGCTGGAAGACTGTCACCCCGTATCATCCCCACAGTTCAGACAGCCTCCTCATTAAGACAGCCTGTCAGGCCTGGGAGTCCACAGTCTTACAATTAAATACCTGCCAAGACGCATTACTGTAAACAACATGGCACAAACCACTCATAAAAAGCCTGCTATGACATGCACATGGGTAAATGAATGGGGGGTCTTATTAATGAAACAGTGTTTCCTTCCTGTGATAAAAACCACACACATAACAACAGGTTTTGGGCAAACGAGTTGGTAAGGATGAATCATACGAACACTAGTATTGATAAGGATCAACAAAAAGCTGAATTAGGTAAAACTACACACAAAACTACAAATGTAATTTTCCATGTCAAGCCTATGGTTCAAAATATTTTAGTGTTCAACAGAGTCCTCCCCTCAAACCCCTCTCTATCAAAGGATAGACTGGTATTCATGGTTCTGTGCTCCTTTGATTGACATAGAGTGACTCTGGCCCACAACATACAGAAGTGGACAGGAGCCAAGGCCCACAGACACTTTGGGAAGACCTGATAAGCTGCATGGCTAGGGAATAGGGGATGTGTTTTAAACCACCCTCCCCCTAAATCAACTTGCCATGGCATGTTCATACAGGTCAAAAGTGTTTTCTTAGCATTAAAAAGCTGTCTCTTTCTTGAGGCCGAGACTGTTTTGGCAGTTGGGGAGAAAACATTGAAATCTGAGGGCTCCCAAGTCTAGAGGCATTGAGGAACAGATTACAGAGTAAAGATCCTCAGTTATGGACGATTTATCATAATTCCCCACCACTTCTGCTAATCTACTTCACTGAGAGGACAACTGTGGTCTTGTGTCCTGAACCATGTCCTGTTTCTGAGGAGAGACTGTGACTAAACAATGTGCTCACATCAAAGACCCAAGACGATCACGGCACTGGCAGGTTCAGGTGGCATCCAAAACCCAAGCTACTTGCAAAGGATCTGAGAAATAATTTAATCTGCCACAAAAGTCCACTGCTGCATCCACTTACACAGTATTCAGACCCCTTGACTTTTTCCTAATTTTGTTACGTTGCATCCTAATTCTGAAATTGATTAAATTGTTCCCCCCCACCCTCATCAATCTACACACAGTACCCCATAATGACAAAGCAAAAACAGGTTTTTAGATTTTTTTTCTTTTTTCTTTAACTGAAATATCATATTTACACAAGTATTCAGACCCTTTACTCAGAACTTTGTTGAAGCACCTTTGGCAGCGATTACAGCCTCGAGTCTTCTTGGGTATGACGCTACAAGCTTGGCACACCTGTATTTGGGGAGTTTCTCACATTCTTCTCTGCAGATCCTCTCAAACTCTGTCAGGTTGGATGGGGAGTGTCGCTGCACAGCTTTTTTCAGGTCTCTCCAGAGATGTTCGATTGGGTTCAAGTCCGGGCTCTGGCTGGGCCACTCAAGGACATCCAGAGACTTGTCCCGAACCCACTCCAGCGTTGTCTTGGCTGTGTGCTTAGGGTCGTTGTCTTGTTGGAAGGTAAACCTTCGCACCAGTCTGAGGTCCTGAGCAATCTGGAGCATGTTTTCATCAAGGATCTCTCTGTACTTTGCTCCGTTCATCTTTCCCTCGATCCTGACTAGTCTCCCAGTCCCTGCTGCTGAAAAACATCCCCACAGCATGATGCTGCCACCACCATGCTTCACCGTAGGGATGGTGCCACGTTTCCTCCAGACGTGAAGCTTGGCATTCAGGCCAAAGAGTTCAATCTTGGTTTCATCAAACCAGAGAAACTTGTTTTTCATGGTCTGAGAGTCCTTTAGGTGCCTTTTGGCAAACTCCAAGCGGGCTGTCATGTGCCTTTTACTGAGGAGTGGCTTCCGTCTGGCCACTCTACCATAAAGGCCTGATTGTTGGAGTGCTGCAAAGATGGTTGTCCTTCTGGCAGGGACTCCCATCTCCACAGAGGAACTCTGGAGCTCTGTCAGAGTGACCATCAGGTTCTTGGTCACCTCCCTGACCAAGGCCCTTCTCCCCCGATTGCTCAGTTTGGCCGGGCGGCCAGCTCTAGGAAGAGTTTTGGTGGTTCCAAACTTCTTCCATTTAAGAAAGATGGAGGCCACTGTGTTCTTCGGGACCTTCAATGCTGCAGACATTTTTTGGTAGCCTTCCCAAGATCTGTGCCACCACACAATCCTGTCTCGGAGCTCTACGGACGATTCCTTTGACCTCATGGGTTGGCTTTTGCTCTGACATGCACTGTCAACTGTGGGACCTTATATAGACAGGTGTGTGCCTTTCCAAATTATGTCTAATCAATTGAATTTACCACGGGTGGACTCCAATCAAGTTGTAGAAACATCTCAAGGATGATCAATGGAAACAGGATGCACCTGAGCTCAATTTCGAAGAAAACTCAAACCCTTTACTGAGTAAAGGGTCTGAATACCTATGTAAATGTGATATTTCAGTTGTTTTCCTTTTATACATTTGCTAAAATTTCTAAAAACCTGTTTTTGCTTTGTCATTGTAGGGTATTGTGTGTAGATTTATGAGGAAGAAAATATATTTAATATTATTTTAGAATAAGGCTGTAACGTAACAAAATTTGGAAAAAGTCAAGGGGTCTGAATACTTTCCGAATGCACTGTATGTCAAGCCTTATGCATTGTGGTTTTCAGTTGAAAGCTTAGACAAGTAAACAAGTAAACATTTAGAAAAGCACCGGTTTACTTTGGACTTTTCTTGGCATTTGTTTGTTTGTGTTTGATACAACTCAAACTGGCGCAAACAATACAAACGGTATGAGCAACAAACCTTAACTTGAAGGTCGACGTTGCCCAGACAGAGAATGAGAAAAGGAAGAGGCCAATTTCCTGATTAATCTAGTGTAAAAGTAATCTGAGGAGGGCAAGTCAGTGAATGGTGAGTGATTTTCCTAATGACGCTCCGAGGTTAAATGTGGGCCAATGTTAATGGAGAGTGGAGGCACAGGCACAGAAATGCCAGGACCCTGAAGCATCACTTCTCTGAACTTTGCTCTAATTTATCAGCTTCTTAAAACAGTTCGATGCTTTCCCTTTCTTTACCTCAGATAATTTTCTGCACTAATGTTTTAACCTCTTAATAAAGACCCTGACATAGAGGACAAACTCTCAGACAAAAACAAGGATAAAGACAACCTCTGAGAAATACTTGGAATGCCTTGAAAGTAAAAATGTTCCTATTTCAACACTCAGAACAAAGGAGCAAGGTCAAAAAGTTTGCTGAATTGGCTGTCCACAAAGAGGTATGCTGGACTGAAACAATATACATGAAATATGGTTATCTTTTCCCTCCTCTGATTCTCAGCTCCTCTGTTGCCTGTTTTCACCCTTTAGGAGAGGTAGGAGAAACAACAGTCCAATGTTATCCATGGAGAAAAAACACCCCGTTGGAAAAGGCTTTTAGGCATTAACATACAAACAGAGCTAGAAAAATATGCTGCTTTCAGGATAATATTTCAAATAGAGCTGTGAAAATATGCTTTTTTTATTCCACCATCATCAATACACACAGTATGAGCTACCTTTGAAACATTGCATTAAGCGTGACAGAGCCATTGTTTTCCAAGCGACAGAATTCTGATTGGGTAATCAGATTGGGCTTCTCCCAAGCAGCAGAATCACAGCTATTTAACCCTCATTTCTAGGCATTTCTTCATTAGAGATGGACTGCCATGAGATAATGTTAACCTGCTGGGTTACCTTGACCCTATCAAAGTTCTCAGCTGGATGTAAATGATGTCACTGACAAACAAGGGATGAACTTCCAGCACCCGCACCTCCATTCAGAATACTAATGAGGCATGAAGCCAAGGTGCGTTTGACAGCTTCAAATTCAGCCCGTTATGTCAGATGAGGAGAATCTACATGTATTATTTCCCCTTTGTGTATTTACAATCAAGTTTTTATGTCTCCAGGGTAAGGGTTAGTCTATCCCAGAAATATACAGTGTTCTGTCCTTCAAAATGACTGGCTTTACCCAAATGACCCTGTTAATTTCAGTTAAAACCCACAGAGCTGGTTAACCTAAACCTCATGTGGGGGGGGGGGAGTCCTGAGTGGACCCTGAGAACATAAATACTAGAGTCAGTTGGGGGCCTTTTAGGAGTCGCAGGGAGGGGAGTGTGGGGGGCACTACTTTTCTCGAACCTCGTCAAGTATACCACACAAGAGGGGGAGAAATAAACTAAGGCCTAGGACAGAAACATCCCATGGGCTCTGTTATTCATACAGTAAGCACATCTCTTCTGGACATAACTCGCCAAGACATACAAAAGCAGACTATCTTAACTTAATCTACATCAAGAGCACATTCTTCCCTGTCCAGTTTACTGCTTCTGACTAAACTATCTTAGGCATTTACATACATAAATAAACTGTGCACATCATTTACCAAGACCTATCATAACATTTGCGTTGAGGCAAAACTTGAAAATGTACATCAATGCAGAAAACAGACTGGGGGAGGTGGGAGGGGCCACGGGGGTCATGATTCAAATCTATATCATTAACATTGATTTGCGCCGACTTAACAAGCAAATCCTCTTTTATGAAAAGCCTCCCTATTAAAATTCAACAAATAACACAACAACAGTGATCATGAGGATCATGTGTAGCTTAAAGCTTTGTTGTCTGCTTTTCCAAATGATATTAAGCGATGCTATTTATTTTCTTGAAAATAATGATACATTGAGGAAATAAACATGAAGAACTGTAAAATATCAAATGCTACATAATAAATTACCAAAATGATGATTGGTTTGCACTGTTAACTTTACCCTTGTACAAACAATCCAGACAATTACAGTGCCAGACAGACATGTCCTGAGGGGGAAACATAAAGCCTCCCAGACAGAAAAGGCAGCAGTCTTCTTCTGTTATCTGTTTTCAGCCCTGAGCTGGTGTGGCTGTGGGAGAATTCCACTTTAATATGATGTTGAGACTTCATTCCTCAGGAGGTTTTCAGACGCAGGTATAGAGCAGTTAAAGGCAGATGATATTTAGACTGCTGATTGATTTATTGAAATTTGACTCCACCTGGGAGACAGACAGGAGGACGGAAGTGGTGGTGCGGTAGATCACTGTGTGTCAATCACACACAGCAGCTCCACGCTGTAGCAACATGTCGACTACACACACTCAACCATTAACTGCAGACATGTCTACAGAAAGCAAAGTCATTCACAAGGAGCAGACAGGTCTACAAACGGCATGACATTCAATAGGAATGAGCATTTGCTATCTGAGGTACTGAGCTTGTATGTAGGTCATATTCAGTAATTCAATATCTCCAAATGGCTATAAAAAAATCTGATCACAGACAATTATTGGACTTTCTTTTCCACACTGCCAAGAATATGGTCTCATACACTTTAGCTATAAGCAGTTGAATTAACTTGTCAACTGTGAAGCATGTTGTTGTTCGCCACTAAACGCCAACTTTTAGACCATGGGCATATGTTGGCTGCCTGTATACTGCAGTCGTGATTCGAAGTGAAAGTGTAAGGCAGGACAGGCTGAATCTCTGTTTTGAATCACCAGACACTGGCTGTGGAATAACGTTTTTCTTTCTCTCAAGCATGTCTGTGAAACCTGTCAGATGCACCTCTTGCACAGCATGCTGTCTGAGAAACACAGGCCAATATATAAAACACCACAACCCAGTAGAGTTCAAGACCGTGCATGGAATACACTTCCTCCAAATAGTATGTGGAGCCAAAGAGAATAATGTTAAGTGATTTAAACGGGGTGTGCCCGTGGTTTCCGCACACAGATCCTCAAAAAGTTCTACAGCTGCACCACTGAGAGCATATTGACTGGCTGCATCACCGCTTGGTATGGCAACTGCTTGGCATCCGACCATAAAGGCACTACAGAGGGTAGTGCGTACGGCCCAGTACATCACTGGGGCCGAACTCCATGCCATCCAGGACCCATATACCAGGTGGTGTCATAGGAACGCCCTAAAAATTGTCAAAGACTCCAGCCACCCAAGTCATAGACTGTTCTCTCTGCTACTGCACAGCAAGCGGTACCAGAGCACCAAGTCTCGGTCCAAAAGGCTCCTGAACAGTTAATCAAATGGCTACCTTGACAATTTGCATTGACCCCCTTTTTATATGCACTGACTCTCTTTCACCGGCTCTACCCACACACTCACACATACTACACTCACACTCCAACACACACATAAACACAGACGCTCACACAAATGCATATTGACGCCACACACACACTTTCACATACGCTGCTGCTACTCTATTTATTACCAATCGTAATTGCCTAGTCACTTTTACCCCTACCTACATGTACATATTACCTCAACTACCTCGTACCCCTGCACATTGACTCGGTAGCAGTACTAGATCTCCTTAAACCCTCCAACCAGAACAAAAAAAGCCAAAATACCAAAAATCTAATCCATCAGAGTTTGTTTTTTTCTCTCCCACTCTCCTCTTAGGAAAGTCCAGTCAGCTTTCAAAAGAAGCTTAAGGGCAGGCATCAGAATAGACCACCAGAAATGCCATTACGGATTTAATCTCCAAAATGCTGTGATGACAAAGACTGGGGATAACTGGGGTCTGAGACATTCACCGGGGCCCGGAACACGAACAATCACAGAACATTTCTCCATGTCCCAAATACCAAGCAGACAGGAGCATGATACATGCTGAGAGCAGAAATGTCCTCCCATGCAGAGCTTCAAGTGCAACTCCACAAGGCCTTTGTTGCCTTGCGTGTTACAATAGGCCCAGAGCCAGTGTTGCTGTGGGCCTGAATAGGGATGAAATGCTCCTATTAGTCCAGTTCAGAATACATCTGTCAGAGTGGGCACCTCCTGGGGCCAAATAAACACTTACAGCCCAGGGCCTTGGAAACACCACAGACATTTGATACTGTATGGTAAAAGGGTCATTGGATGCGTTATTCAAGGCGGTAGGCCTGTGTTTAACACATATTTCGGGTTTATAACAAGAACAAACTTGCTTATTAATTCGTAATCCCGAGAAAAACTGGCAGATGGGTAACATGCTGACAAAACATTTACAGGTGTAGGTCTGAATAAATAAATAAGTGAAATGAGACGGAGGCTGCTGATTTTGAGGAAAACGACATTTAAAATCCATACAGTTGCAAAATCACTTGACACATTTTGTCAGGTATTGATTCACCATGCATAATCTAAAGCTTCAGAAAATGAAGGGAACAATACCTGGCTGCATGCTGCAAATAGATTTTGTTAAGGCTACGCATAAAAAAACATACATTTCTCTCACAGGTGCTGAGATAGGCAACTTCTCTCACTGTCACCTAACCTGTAGCCTAATAAAACTAAGATATAAGACTCCTTGTGGTACTCTGAGTCATCAGCAACTTCCGCTCTTAGAGGAGTCTTATTGTTATTGAATGGGGGGGGGGATTTTCCTCTGTATTGCCTCACTCACTAGACCATGGTCTACCATGACCTATGTTTTAATGAGGGGGCATGATCGTTTTATGAAACCATGTTGCCTTTTTTAAAAGAAGTGGTTAAACCAGACCAAGATGGAAACACTGGACGAATCATGCAATAAACATACTCTAGGGAAAAGATATGTGCATGAAAAACTGGAAGCTGAGATGTAGTGAAGGATACCCCATTGGAGCAACTGAAAATACTCACTCTCCTGTGCCCAAGTCACAAACGGATCAAAGTAATCAAAGACAAATGTACTGGAAATAAAAGCATTACAATGAATTGTTTGTGAGATTATCCAATAAGACTGAAGTTAGGCTAGTTCTTGCTAGTGCTGACTGACCATATGAAAGCCTGAATAGTGTTCTTCTAATTAGGGGTCCATTTTGAATACATCTCACCCAGTAACAGCTGTTCCTCTCCTGCAGCGTCTATCTTTTGGTTAATGGCCATCTCTCCCGACAGTCATTCACACCTGATTCTCTGATAGGTGAGCAAATAAATTAGTTTGCTACTCTGTTACTTAGGCAATGACAGAGATATTACAAAGCACACACTAAATGGTAACTGCAGATGAATATCATTTAAAAAGACTGTAACAACTGGAGTTATTTCATGTTATTGCACACACACATCACAACTAAATGAATGTGTGGTATTTGGCCAACTTCATGTGAACTGTAGCCAGAAAAGGTTTTAAAAGTGTCTATTTTACAAGAAAGAATCGAGTTAACCTCTTACATGCTGTGGTTTATTGTCCCAAATCATGTGAGAGCAGAACTAGCCTTTTCTGGAGAGAGGGCCATTAACAGAGCGCTGCAGTGAGACAACTGCACAGAGACCATATTGCGCATTCAAGGTAGCATAGTACAACAGCCAGGAGTCATCAGGTCACAATGAATCAGGACAGGGGCTCCTGTCGAATGATAGCACAGCTCAGTAACTCACCCTTCACCGGTTGTCCCATTTGCGCTGCGGCCAGATGGAAGCAACAGAAAATATATAAGTGGATTAGCACACCGATTTGTGTCTTTTCATCGCAGAGCAGCATTGCTTTATGAAATGTAAAGTGATCTTCCAGTTCATTTCCGTAATATCGCCAGCATTATCACATTATTTACAAATCAATCATCCTGTCATCCTGTTTTTTTCGATTGCTCAAATGTATTAATCCGTGGTTAAGACTTTCTGATGAATTAATCAGCAATTATATAGACAGCTGTATTTTCTAGACAACTGTATCCCCCCCACCCACCAGTGGTGAATTAATCTGATGATGCAGGTTACACTCATACATACCAATGTAAGGAATGTGTGTGTGCGCTTTGAAGAGAAAGACTTATGGAGGCCCTCAGTTAATCAGCAATAAAAATAGGTATATTAGGCCAATAGGTTATAGAGGCAGTGGCTAATGATTATGGGCTACATATCTGACTACATATATGAACAAGTCGGATTCTTAAAGGGGCAGTGCAGTCAAAAATGTGATTTTCCAGTTTCGCTTTATGATACTTCCACACTAGGAGGTCAAAATAACACTCTGAAATTGTGAAAAAGATTATTAAAATCCCCCTTTTTGTGTAAGAGCTGTTTGAAAAAAACAATCCTGGAATTTCAGCCTGTTCAGGTGGAATGGAGTTTTTGGCCCAGATCATGGCATCACAATCTGATCTGGTTAATCATGACCAGTCATCTTTTATCTTCCTACTATGAAGGGGTAAGCGGGTAGGCTCTAGACGATCCTATCCGCCAATCAGGGCTGTGTAAGTAAGTATATAAAAATGTGTATTAACATGCCAACACGATCAGACTGAGCTATTTTTTTATGGCAAAAGGAGGCTCAGGGAAATAAATGCCCCAAAATATATTTTGAGTTATTGTCATGAACACAGTGATTTATTAGACATACAGTGATTATAAATTGGTTTTATTTAAAGACTGCATGGAATAGGCATTCCAAAAAATTGCTAATTCTTTCAAAACTAAAAGAGATCAGATGGATTAAATGAGAGATCAATTATTAAAAGTAAATCCGAAGTGATTGGAACTTTGAGGAAATTGAATTTACATCTATATAAATGACAGACAGCATTTCACAGGTTTCTTTGGAATGAGCATTTTAAATAGTTTATAGACAACAGGACTCCACCTCCTGCTGTTTCTCAAGTCCCCAGGGACAGGGTAAGAGATGAGATGGTCAACAGTATCAGATTTCATATACACATAAGAAAAAACTAATAATGTTTTTGACCATTCCAAATAGTCTAGTAGTAAGCGTATACATTAGACTACAATAAATAAGTCGTTCGAATTAGGGGTTTAGCCATTAAAACTGGTGTTTTATTTATTTTTTAAATCTAGAGCACTTATTGAAGAACAACAGTTTTGTCAATTTAGATGAAAGTGTTGCAACTGAAGGTGAAAAGCATTGGACCCTCAGAGTTGAGACGAATACAAAAAAAATTTAAACCTGAGAATAACTTTGTAATGTAGTATTGAATGGTTCCATCTGCGTATTTATTGAAAGGTCATTGCCAAAGTTCAAATGGTAAAACTTTCATTCTGCAATCACAAGTGTGCACCTATAGACCTAATTAATGTTCTTTCTAAACCAACTGACTTTTACTTTTGGTTCCAGGTAATATATATATATATATATATATATATATATATATATATATATATATATATATATATATATATATGAGTCATTAGTGACCAGTCTTTCTCATGTCCAAAAAGTTGTTCATTACTGTACAACCATCCCATATTTCAGGCAACATGATCGAAGTGTCCATACAGACCATTTCAATGTTGTGATCAAGCAGAAATCATGGATCCGACAACTTCTCAAATAGGCTACGTACGGATGCGTGCAACCACGAAAGGATGGACTCAAATACTTTCGTTCAAGGTGGCAGGCAACATTTTGGGACGTAACCGTATATTTTTTATGCAAATTTGCTCGCTATTTGCCTACCTGCAATAAAGCCACGGGAGGAATCGGACCCGATTTAGGAGTAATGATTCGGAACGTTCTCATAAAGATTAACATAAAAAATATATTAACTTTCGCATATCAACTTTTTTCCGGATCAACGAAATGCAACAAAGCACACCTTGATTTAAATTACTCCAGCTCAAACATTCACCAACTTTCTTCTTCGCTCCGCTTCTACAGTCTCTCACAGAAAGGTTTAAAGATCCTTACCTGCAGTGAATTGAGCCCCGACGCTTAGAATTGAAAAGTAGAGTAGTATGAAGCCAAGTCTACACGTATCCATGTTTGTTTATTGAGTTTTTAAAGTTTTAAAGCAGTTTGAGACGCGTATTATTCCTGTGGATTCACGCGCTCCATTCTCACCGCTTCACTCTCGCAGACAGCCTACTTTGTTTCTCCGTGAGTGGAGTGAAAGTCCATGACGTCAGTATTGTCTCCTATTCAGCTCTGCTCACACTTGGCGCTCTGGAGAGCGACTGCAGTCTCCCCCTAATGTCGACAAAGCGCTATAACCGCATAGGTTTAATGCGTATTTTTTTCTCCAAACGGAACAGAAAGTGTGTCCAATTGAATTTGTGTTGCATTAAATTGTTGATTAACCTGAATTGAATGAATATGAAGCCTTTGGAATAGTAGCTCCAAGAAATGCATTCAGTAAAAACGGCATAGCCTTTGTGACCCATCCACAATTACAGTGTCACTTATCACCACTATATAATTCACAGAGAGTGGTGCACGAGTGCCACTATATTCCACCTGTTTACTGGAGGGGGGAATCATAGATGTGTCTCATGAAAAGAAAAGGGGACGCATTACAGTTGCAGAGTGAGCTGTTTTGTGATTGGACAGGGTAGCCTACTTGTAATAACTCAGTAGAATCCCTCTGTAGACACTATAGGGACTTTAAATGAATTGTAAATATGCGTTGCAGATGAATGAGATATCAAACCTCGAAATCCCTGATTACAATAACATACCAATCACTCAACAGCAGCAATTTACTGTACTTCCCCATTAATTCATAGGAAGTACTTATCTCTATTTATTGGTCCCTTTAAGGAGATTTGAGGATGACTGCTGACAATTTGCTGCCTTCATGGGTGTCAAGTCAGTCTGATTCATGAAACGATAGAGCGATGTCAGGAGAAAGGAAATGTAAAATGATTGTATTTGATCTGGGCTTGTAATCATACACCATGGACAGTGAGTATGTGAGTCTGTCAGACTAGGCTTACCATACTTGATGCTCAGTTCAGCTCTGCTCCAATGAGACTCACTGACTCTTCAGCAAGGGTTTGAGAAGCAGGCCTGGCTGCCATGTAAACAGCTGCTTCTGCATCTCCCTGCAAAGGGTGGGTGGGCTGAAGAGCCTTTGGAAGGTGCCAAACTCAGGTATAACATTTTTTGGGACAGCATAGTCAGCTCTGCTCTGCTCTGCTCTTGCCTTGCAACACTTACCAAATAACCCTGCTTTGCTCTCTCTGTAACACACAGAGGAAACCTATTTGGACTGACTAAGTTTGAAATGGAGAGAATGGGGAAAAGAAAGAAAAAGCCAAGTAGACAACACAGTGAATGTGTTAACGGTGCTCAAGGTTGCAGGTCAAACCTCGGTATTCGCTAAATAAAAGGGAAAGAAATATAAACCCACTCTTCTTTTGTTCCAGTGGGCTGTAGGTAGGCCAGGCCCATTAAAATACATATTTTCCTTGTTAGGAAAATTCAGAAGAGCAGTCATAGATTAAATGAATTCACATCCAGTCAGCAAGCAAATGCAGGCTAATGTTTGACTATTACATCAATTCATTGACATTAAATCATAAGTCGGTAGCAATGAGTATTTACAGTTACTTCAGCTGTATGGTAACCTCAAGACTAGCTGAAGAACAGCAAATATGGGCAGGCTACTCTATTTCTGTGAAGATATTCATGAGATTTGGACGGTTACTGCTTTGTTTGACATCACATGTTGCATTTCAATGGGCTTGTTTCATTTCGCAGACTGAGATGCAGGCTCATGGCTACGTGAACCACTGTTTTCAAGCATGATGTGTAAAGAATGCATGACTGGATGAGCACACCAGACCACACCCTTCAGAATGTCACAATATGTTATACACAACACAATACAGTATTAGTCCCCTGTAGCTCAGTTGGTAGAGCATGGCGCTTGCAACGCCAGGGTTGTGGGTTCGTTTCCCACGGGGGGCCAGTATGAAAATGTATGCACTCACTAAGTTGCTCTGGATAAGAGCGTCTGCTAAATGACTAAACTGTAAATGTATTATATCATTCTCCCCCTGAAATACCACATGGCATTTCAACACATCATCAATGAGTTGAATGTATACAAATGTTGTATTTTATTTATGATCATTTGGAGTAAGTAAAAATTCCCTTTATATAACAATAAACAACAAACAATAATGTGACAGTACTGATTAAAAACCGGAGCCTCCAGAGTCGCACCAAAGCAGTCCAACTGTAGGACTATGTCACGGAAACATAAATACTCCCAGCTCACACTCTGCAGCAATAACAGTATTTATGAAGAAAAGACATGTCAATGCAAACCATTTTTTCAACATCAGTCTTAATCATCTTCATTTCCTTTTGGCGTTTGTTGTGTTTGTTTAATCTCTAAAGTAATCTTGTTTCATAACGGTGTTTGTTGTCTATTCACGTCACTTTTGTTTACATTCTGATGCTTTCACACCCAATCCTTATGAATACGTGGTAAGTAAGTACAGTCCAAGCTTTTGCATTTTAAGGATGACATAGTTGTTGAGACAGCACACACACACAGACACACGCTAGCGCTTGCATGCATGTACACACACACTTCACAATGAATGTATGAACATGTACATAAAAATGACAAATTAGCTTAACAGGTGTATACATGTAAACAGCATAGGGATGATTAATTGCTCCCCATATACTTGCTGGTAATGTTCTACCACAGTGACTGACTGGTGTGTTCAGATATCTAAGGAGAGGTGAATGCAGTGACCCATTTTAAATGAGGAGTCTGTTAAACATATCTACCCTGGAACATACACAGTATGTACTGTACCCTATCATGTTTGGATACATTTTACCACGCACCAATACAGTGGGGAAAAAAGTATTTAGTCAGCCACCAATTGTGCAAATTCTCCCACTTAAAAGATGAGAGAGGCCTGTAATTTTCATCATAGGTACACGTCAACAATGACAGACAAATTGAGGAAAAAAAATCCAGAAAATCACATTGTAGGATTTTTAATGAATTTATTTGCAAATTATGGTGGAAAATAAGTATTTGGTCACCAACAAACAAGCAAGATTTCTGGCTCTCACAGACCACGGGGTGAGATCTTGCGTGGAGCCCCAGATCAAGGGAGATTATCAGTGGTCTTGTATGTCTTCCATTTCCTAATAATTGCTCCCACAGTTGATTTCTTCAAACCAAGCTGCTTACCTATTGCAGATTCAGTCTTCCCAGCCTGGTGCAGGTCTACAATTTTGTTTCTGGTGTCCTTTGACAGCTCTTTGGTCTTGGCCATAGTGGAGTTTGGAGTGTGACTGTTTGAGGTTGTGGACAGGTGTCTTTTATACTGATAACAAGTTCAAACAGGTGCCATTAATACAGATAACGAGTGGAGGACAGAGGAGCCTCTTAAAGAAGAAGTTACAGGTCTGTGAGAGCCAGAAATCTTGCTTGTTTGTTGGTGACCAAATACTTATTTTCCACCATAATTTGCAATAAAATCATTTAAAAATCCTACAATGTGATTTTCTGGATTTTTTTTCCTCAATTTGTCTGTCATAGTTGACGTGTACCTATGATGAAAATTACAGGCCTCTCTCATCTTTTTAAGTGGGAAACTTGCACAATTGGTGGCTGACTAAATACTTTTTTCCCCCACTGTATGTAATGGAAATATGTCAAAAATGTGTCACAGATATGTCATATGTTTTCTTCAGCAACACAAGGTAATGTTTTGAGGCAATAAACATACACTAGTCAAAGGACCAATACATTTATCTTAACAACATAGTGTTGTTGGTGCTGTTGAATTTCTAAGGAAGTCTACACTTAACTTTTAGCAGGTGTGTATAGTGCATTTCATCATCCAGGGGAATGGAGAAAACATCCTGCTGTTGGAGGTGTAGTAAAGGCCCTTGGTGTTGGCTCAGTGTGGTGTGCACAGCCGTGGCCACAGCCAGGGGGCCTTGGGGCGAAGCTGGACCAGTAACAGAGATATATCCCCCCACAACAGAGCCCTGGAGGAAATAACACAGGCCTAGAAACTGGGAACCAGACACTGTGGAAGCCAGGTGCTACAGCAAAAATCAAGCGCTCTCTAACAGTAGCTGGTTACTACAGATAAGTACTGTATGTATCGATTGTCTTAGAATACATTTTTCTGATGTGGAGTGTTACTCATTGTCAAGTTAGTAATTAGTTAGACTTATGAAGATGTAATTAGATAAAGGATAGAATGTTTATTATCCAACAGGGATGATATTTAATTCAACCAACATTTTAGTGAAGCCTCTCTCCTTCACTCTCTAGCACTGTACAAGTATGAGTGGACTTGACCTCATGTCCTCAATGGCAGGTCTCCTGAAATGACTTCAGCCACCTCTCTGGCTCGTAATGAAAACCAAGCTACTGTTTCTATCATCAATCACACTTGATCCAGGTCTCCAAGAACCCGCAGGAGGAGACCTGGCTGACAGGTAGACATGGGAGTAATAAAGAAGGCTAACAGTGTCACAGAAACAACAAGAGAACAAGAGCAAGCTTTCCTTTATAAATGTAATGAATGGAGCCGTGGTACGACCCTGTGATTGCAACCCTGGCTCAGATCTAAATTAATTTGTATCTCTAAAGCATAATCTAACATTCTCAGAAATGATTGTGGTGGCAAAAATGTGCTAAATTAGAAAAAAACAGGGGTTATTAAAACAGTCGTAAATGCTCTCGCCTGCAGCGGCACCAGACTTTATGCCAACTATGGATTTCCTGGCCAAAATTCCTTTCGACTTGAAAAAATACATGATCTTATTAGGCCTATGTACCCTTGACTTTATTGTATACAATTTATCAAACTAGACAAAGCAAACTCTTTGCTCTACCCTTGATATATTGGTGTGTGTAACATCTCTTTTTAATTTTGCCTTTTAATTGCATTTGATATTGATCTAGCATTCCAAAAGTTGGGAAAGTTAACTTATCCTTTGTAGTTCCTTTTCTGTAATTAATGTATGTCAGCAGTGTCAATCTCTCTGATGCAGAATGGTGTCATAAGAGAAATCAAGTTTCTGTATCCTATCTGCCAATTGACACAGCTGATGGTGAATAACAATGACCAGTTGATCTTGTAATGGGTGTGTCTGTGATGATGCTCAGAGGAATTGCCTGAAAGAACAATATCACAATGCTTACAGTGGGGAGAACAAGTATTTGATACACTGCCGATTTTGCAGGTTTTCCTACTTACAAAGCATGTAGAGGTCTGTAATTTTTATCATAGGTACACTTCAACTGTGAGAGACGGAATCTAAAACAAAAATCCAGAAAATCACATTGTATGATTTTTTAAGTAATTCATTTGCATTTTATTGCATGACATAAGTATTTGATCACCTACCAACCAGTAAGAATTCCGGCTCTCACAGACCTGTTAGTTTTTCTTTAAGAAGCCCTCCTGTTCTCCACTCATTACCTGTATTAACTGCACCTGTTTGAACTCGTTACCTGTATAAAAGACACCTGTCCACACACTCAATCAAACAGACTCCAACCTATCCACAATGGCCAAGACCAGAGAGCTGTGTAAGGACATCAGGGATAAAATTGTAGACCTGCACAAGGCTGGGATGGGCTACAGGACAATAGGCAAGCAGCTTGGTGAGAAGGCAACCAAACACACTAGCACTGAGATGCAGTGCCTTAGACCGCTGCGCCACTCGAGTTTAAACTCAAGTTTATGGACTGCTTCTCCTGTGACTGCTGTCTTCCCATCGCCCCTATGCAGTGGTGTAGTGGTGCCTGGATGTTACGTGTGACATGTTTTTCTTTCTCCCAATCGTCCTTTGTAGTGTGTGTTTGGTTCAGAGTGGTTGTTCTGTTTGTGTGATCTGGTTATTACAGGTGTGCTGAGATATGGCTGACGATGGTGGGCGTGGCTTCGGTCCGGAGTCCTGGCAGCTGTGGTTGAGTGACTGATTGACTAGAGCATATAAACTGTTTGTCGTGTGAGCTAGAGAGAGAGGGCACTTTTTGGTTATTGGTTGTTTTGATTTATCTTTGTTTGTGTTCAAGCCTGTCCTCCTGCTGTATTCCACCCTACCTGGGTCCTGGAGAAGGGAAAAGTAGTTCTGCCCATGGGTGTACATTCACACGTAGATAACCCACTGTTTTACACACTAGGTTAGCCGGGCGGGTGTCACCCCTGTATTTGTGGTAACAGGTAGGAAAGCGGGTTAGGGCTTAGAGTGTGTTAGGAAGGATTAGGTGTGTAGAAGAGGAGGGACCTTTTGTTTATTTTCATTACTTGGACCCCGTTCCCAAACATTCCCTTCTCTTACCTTCCTTGGTTTGTTTGATTGGTCTTTCGTTTATTACTGTTTCTTTATGGGTGTTGTATATGTTGTTCAGTACTTTACTAAACGACCCCAGAGGGCTAACATTGAGTTCTGGTTGTTGTGTCCCATTATTTTAGTTAGTTACACCCCACATTTCTTCCCCATCCATCTAGTTTACATTGTGTGCATAGGCACGGGCATTTACGTCTCCTCCTCAGACGAACTACACCCGAGGGGAGAACGTAACATGGGGGCTCATCCGGGATCTTTGATCCAGCTTGTGCCCGCACACTTTGGTAGTAGATGTGGATTGTGTGGTTGTTATGTTGGGTGGAGTGTTTAATTCTGTGTTGGATGTTGTAGTTAGGTGGTGGATTTAGAACATGGCCACCTTTTAACCTGAAGTTTTTTCTGGATAACCCTCCGTGGGAGGGTTTTGAGAATTGTAGGAGAGTGGATTTAGAGACTTTGGCAGACCATTTCGATATCTCCGTGCCAAGGGGTTTTGTTAAGGCAGAGGTAAGGGCATTGGTGTTAGCGGCACTAATTGAACAGCAGGTGTTGGTATACTCTAAT
The DNA here is from genome assembly GCF_020615455.1 of Coregonus clupeaformis. Classification (NCBI taxonomy): domain Eukaryota; kingdom Metazoa; phylum Chordata; class Actinopteri; order Salmoniformes; family Salmonidae; genus Coregonus; species Coregonus clupeaformis. The sequence goes on along the minus strand of NC_059227.1, from coordinate 29,479,879 downwards.
TTTGCCAAAAAGTTCCCTAACGGCCCGCCCAGCGACGGAAAGGCCCCCTGTGTGAAAAATCGTATGTTTTCCTATGTTTCTTTAATGAGTTTTCCTATAGACTTTTCAGATTTTCACTCTCAAAACCACACTTTCTTAAATAGAAAAAATACAACAATTTGATGGTCTAAGTCCACAACAATGCTTAACCCACATCAATTTGATTGGGTGGGCCTGGCTCCCCAGTGGGTGGGCTTCAGTCCACCCAGGCCCATCCATGTCTATGCAAACAGTGCATGATTGTCACGCCCTGACCTTAGAGATCCATTTTATTCTCTATTTGGTTAGGTCAGGGTGTGATTTGGGTGGGCATTCTAGTTTGTCTATTTCTTTGTTGGCCGGGTATGGTTCCCAATCAGAGGCAGCTGTCTATCATTGTCTCATACTTAGGCAGCCTTTTTCTAACCTTAGTTTGTGGGATCTTGGTTTTGTGTATTTTTTTTGCCTGCAGTACTTTACGTTTGTGTGTATTTTGTTGTGTTCATTTATTGAATTAAAATGTTCGCCTACCACGCTGCACCTTGGTCCGAGCCATCAATCAACGAGCGTGACAGAAGATCCCTCCACAAACGGACCGAGCAGCGTGGCCAGGAGGAGCAGACAGCGTGGACATGGGAGGAGATCTTGGATGGAAAGGGATCCCGGACGTGGGAAGAGATCCGGGCAGGTATGGATCGCCTTCCATGGGAGCAGACGGAGGCAGGGAGGGAGGATCAACGGCGACTCCGAAGGTCATGACCACGACAGAAGCCCGAGAGGCAGCCCCAAAGAATTTTTTTGGGGGGGCACACGGGGTGGTTGGCGGAGCCAGGTTTCAGACCAGAGCCAACTCCCCGCACTCGCTTTAAGGAGCGTGTGACTGTTCAGGCACCCTGTTATGCGGTGATATGCACTGTGTCTCCAGTGCGCATTCACAGCCCGGTGCGCTTGGTGCCCGCACCCCGCACTTGCCGGGCTAAAGTGAGCATCCAGCCAGGACGGGTTGTGCCGGCTCAGTGCTCCTGGTCTCCAGTACGCCTCCTCAGGCCAGTATATCCTGCTCCGGTCCTACGCACTGTGTCGCCAGTGCGCCTTCACAGCCCAGTGCGTCCTGTGCCCGCGCCCCACACTTGCCGGGCTAAAGTGAGCATCCAGCCAGGACGGGTTGTACCAGCTCTACGCTCTAGACCTCCAGTGCGCCTCCACGGCCCAGTATATCCTGCGCCGGCTCTACGCACTGTGTCGCCAGTGCGCATTCACAGCCCAGTGCGTCCTGTGCCAACACCCCGCACTTGCCGGGCTCCAGTGATGCTCCATGGCACGAAGCCTCCAGTGATGGTCCATGGCCCAGAGCCTCCAGTGATGATCCATGACCTGAAGCCTCCAGTGATGATCCATGGCACGAAGCCTCCAGTGATGGTTCATGGCCCGGAGCCTCCTGCGAAGGTCTGCAGTCCAGAGCCTCTGGCGACGGTCTGCAGTCCAGAGTCTCTGGCGACGGTCAGCAGTCCAGAGTCTCCGGCGAAGGTCAGCAGTCCAGAGCCTCCGGCGATGGTCTGCAGTCCAGAGCCTCCGGCGACGGTCTGCGCTCCAGAGCCTCCGGCGACGGTCTGCGGTCCAGAGCCTCCGGCTACGGTCTGCGGTCCAGAGCCTCCGGCGACGTCCAGAACCTCCGGCGACGGTCTGCGGTCCGGAGTCTCCGGCGACGATCTGCGGTCCGGATTCTCCTGCGACGATCTACGGTCCGGAGTCTCCGGCGACGATCTGCGGTCCGGAGTCTCCGGCGACGATCTGCGGTCCGGAGTCTCCGGCGACGATCTACGGTCCGAGTCTCCGGCGACAATATACGGTACTGAGTCTCCGGCGACGATCTACGGTCCGAGTCTCCGGCGACGATCTATGGTCCGGAGTCTCCGGCGACGATCTACGGTCCGGAGTCTCCGGCGACAATCCACGGTCCGGAGTGTCCGGCGACGATCCACGGTCCGGGTCCTCCGGCGACGATCACCGCACCAGAGTCGCCACCGAAGATGGCGGATCCGCGAGCGTAGCAGGGTCTACGTCCCGCACCGGAGCTGCCACCGAGGCTAGATGCCCACCCGGACCCTCCCCTAATGAGTCAGGTTTTGCAGCCGGAGTCCGCACCTTTTGGGGGGGGGGTACTGTCACGCCCTGACCTTAGAGATCCCTTTTATTCTCTATTTGGTTAAGTCAGGGTGTGATTTGGGTGGGCATTCTAGTTTGTCTATTTCTTTGTTGGCCGGGTATGGTGCCCAATCAGAGGCAGCTGTCTATCATTGTCTCATACTTAGGCAGCCTTTTTCCAACCTTAGTTTGTGGGATCTTGGTTTTGTGTAGTGGCTTTGTAGCCTGCAGTACTTTACGTTTGTGTGTATTTTGTTGTGTTCATTTATTGAATTAAAATGTTCGCCTACCACACTGCACCTTGGTCCGAGCCATCAATCCACGAGCGTGACAATTATGACAATTGCGCATTACAAATAGCCTACTAACCAACACTTCGGATTAAACTTTTTCAATACCTGGTTTGCATACCCATTGTTGCCTTAGTTAGCATTTACTGGTATATATCATAAGTTGAAATGTCTTTCCTACCCTACCGGCAGTGGCGATTTTGGCAACAAACTTTTTTTGGGGGGGATTCATTCCAGCAAAGCCACTACACAACACTAAGCAATACATTAATAGCACTAAAATGGTGACAAACGGTGCCCACAAACTGTTACGGCCTACATAAAGCTGTCCCAACAGTAGAGCTTTATTTTCAGCACCATGGAGTGAATTCTTACCACTGCTACACCTGGCTATCAGTGGAGCCTTGTCTGGCAGCGAAACAGTTCATTCAGCCTCATTTACTGCCTTTAAAAAAAACATAGCTGATATGGCTGACTTGCTTAAACAAATGTGGCTTCTACTGACAATTGAGATGTACAAACTATGGCATAAGGGGACGACGAGCGGAAAAGAGGCAATCCATAATTTTGATTAAGACATTAATGAGTGCGCTAGGACGGACGTACAGTGAAGGAAAAAAGTATTTGATCCCCTGCTGATTTTGTACGTTTGCCCACTGACAAAGACATGATCAGTCTATAATTGTAATGGTAGGTTTATTTGAACAGTGCGAGACAGAATAACAAGAAAAAAATCCAGAAAAAAGCATGTCAAAAATGTTATAAATTGATTTGCATTTTAATGAGGGAAATAAGTATTTGACCCCTCTGCACAACATGACTTAGTACTTAGTGGCAAAACCCTTGCTGGCAATCACAGAGGTCAGACGTTTCTTGTAGTTGGCCACCAGGTTTGCACACATCTCAGGAGGGATTTTGTCCCACTCTTTGCAGATCTTCTCCAAGTCATTAAGGTTTCGAGGCTGACGTTTGGCAACTCGAATCTTCAGCTCCCTCCAAAGATTTTCTACTGGATTAAGGTCTGGAGACTGGCTAGGCCACTCCAGGACCTTAATGTGCTTCTTCTTGAGCCACTCCTTTGTTGCCTTGGCCGTGTGTTTTGGGTCATTGTCATGCTGGAATACCCATCCACAACCCATTTTCAATGCCCTGGCTGAGGGAAGGAGGTTCTCACCCAAGATTTGACGGTACATGGCCCCGACCATCGTCCCTTTGATGCGGTGAAACACCCCCAAAGCATAATGTTTCCACCTCCATGTTTGACAGTGGGGATGGTGTTCTTGGTGTCATAGGCAGCATTCCTCCTCCTCCAAACACGGCGAGTTGAGTTGATGCCAAAGAGCTCGATTTTGGTATCATCTGACCACAACACTTTCACCCAGTTCTCCTCTGAATCATTCAGATGTACATTGGCAAACTTCAGACTGCCCTGTATAAGTGCTTTCTTGAGCAGGGGGACCTTGCGGGCGCTGCAGGATTTCAGTCCTTCACGGCGTAGTGTGTTACCAATTGTTTTCTTGGTGACTATGGTCCCAGCTGCCTTGAGAGCATTGACAAGATCCTCCCGTGTAGTTCTGGGCTGATTCCTTACCGTTCTCATGATCATTGCAACTCCACGAGGTGAGATCTTGCATGGAGCCCCAGGCCGAGGGAGATTGACAGTCTTTTGTGTTTCTTCCATTTGCGAATAATCGCACCAACTGTTGTCACCTTCTCACCAAGCTGCTTGGCGATGGTCTTGTAGCCCATTCCAGCCTTGTGTAGGGTCTACAATCTTGTCCCTGACATCCTTGGAGAGCTCTTTGGTCTTGGCCATGGTGGAGAGTTTGGAATCTGATTGATTGATTGCTTCTGTGGACAGGTGTCTTTTATACAGGTAACAAACTGAGATTAGGAGCACTCCCTTTGAGAGTGTGCTCCTAATCTCAGCTCGTTACCTGTATAAAAGACACCTGGGAGCCAGAAATCTTTCTGATTGAGAGGGGGTCAAATACTTATTTCCCTCATTAAAATGCAAATCAATTTATAACATTTTTGACATGCGTTTTTCTGGATTTTGTTGTTGTTATTCTGTCTCTCACTGCTCAAATAAACCTACCATTAAAATTATAGACTGATCATTTCTTTGTCAGTGGGAAAACGTACAAAATCAGCACGGGATCAAATACTTTTTTCCCTCACTGTAGTCAATATAAATATTTGTTCAGCGCTTTTAAAATGTACAGCGACAGAGTTCAGAACATGGGTCATTCTTACAGTATTCTCCCTGAGCACAAGTCAGAACCGTATGATAAATAAAGGGGGCATATAAGCAGACAATGAAAGCTCTTACAATATTCAATGATTACATTTCTCTAAAACAGGCTATAGTCTACATGTGCACCACCAAGTCAGAACAGTAGGCTACTTTATGAGGGGGAAAGGGATCAAATGATTAGGGTGAGGCACATGGGCTACTAACAGCTTACTACACAACATACACTTAGTATTACTTTCTCAGCTACAGTATACATATCTCCCTGGCATATTACATCATTTATGCAGCAGCATACAATACATTTTTGGACTCGCCTTGTTGTGCTGTGCTCGCTTGAACAGGAAGGTGGCGTGGCGGTCCTTGTGGGCAAATTTTGTCATCAAACTTTGTCATCAAAGTCTGGCATTCTCTGGATTTATGGTGTTTTCAAGACAACTGGGAACTCTGAAAAAAACAAGGTTGAATCATGACATCAGTGATCTTCAGGTCGGAGCGCTAGAAAGAGGCCAGAGTTCCCGACTTGGAATTCCGAGTTGGATTACTGTTCAAAACGTATTTTCCCAGTCGGAGCTAGTTTTTTTCCCTGAGTTCCAGTTGAACTCACTGAAGTCTGAGATTTCCCTGTTCCGAGTTTCCAGTTGTTTTGAACGCGGCAGAAATCATGCTGGATTGACAGCATGGCAAATATATTCAACCTTTTCTAGCCCATGGTGTTTATCCTTTTAAGCGTTGAAAAGAGAACCTTAAATCCAGACTCCTATGACACACCCACTCCACTGAATAGCAGGCTAGTGATTGCTTTGTAACACTTGCAGTTAGCCACTGATTCCTTCCAAACCACTCATTGTTGAATTTGCCATTTCCAACTTGTTATGTAATGTTTATGTCCAATGGCCAATGAGCACTGATACGTTTTATCTATAATTTATCTTCATATGACAAGGATTGAAAAGGATTTGCCAGTAGATTGTTGATGTGATTCATGATGATGACTGCATGTCTAGCTTGCTAGCTAAGATTTTGAAAGTATGATGTTGACATGATCAGTCCAATCAAAGCTACAGTAGACATAACGTGATTTGATGTCATTTTATCTGTGGCCAATGACCTTGAGCCTTCTTGGATGGGCGCTTCTAATGTAACTCTATGGCAGCACCCAAGGGCCTCGAATTTTCGAGCTCTTTCCGTAGATTTTGCGTTGACGTAGTGTCCCCATGAGTGACAGAACATTGAGTCAATCACGGCGCAACTAGAGAACATTACCAACCCCTACTCTCCATATTTTCCTCTGGCTGCCCCACCACCACAGAAAGCACTGAGCTAGGCTGAAACACCTGCATTTTGGAGCTGCCTTACTCAAGAAAGCAAAAAATAGATAATGTTTGTATGCGGCTTTATTAACTAAATTATTAGTTTTTTGACATTGTTTGCAAAAAGATATGTGACACGTATTAATTAATATATACTGTATATATATATTTATATAATTATTTGTCTGTCATTCACCTGCCCTGAATGAAAGGTCGCCACTGCCTACCCGCCACCGATGTCATTCTTCTGTGAGCTGCTCCATGTCAAAACCAGTTGAGAGCTGCACACTCTTGCTGCCTGCAGATGATATTCCGCTGAAACTAGGCTGTGTGCAGCCCGCATGTGAATATGCTTTGTGATTGTGTTGGCTACTTTGTGCATGATTTCTCTATTGTACTACATAATTGATAAATCGTATACCTCCACGACACTACTTTGATACACATCGGTAGGGATTAAGAAGTGAGTATACGCAATGCCCACTGAAAAGAAAGTGGGTATACGGTTTATACCTGCGTATAGCCTCCACTACACCACTGGACCTTTGTGCTTTACAGAAAGTGCACTCTCATACGTGAGTGCGCTGTATGGTTGCTGTCCTTTCAGAATCACGAACCTGTCACACACTGAAGGCCTATAGGTTCGCCACTACACAAACATGTCTATAATAGATATACAGGCTGGTAAAATACTGTATTAATGTTTCAAGATTATTTGGCCTGGAGAAGCGATTTCATGCGCTGACTGAATGAAAGCTGTTAATTGTGAGTTTTTTACTTCGCCGGTCTCGGCTGGTCTCGTGAAAAATTAAGAGTCCTCACTGTCTGAGACCGAGTCAAGACTGAGTACAAATGTATCGGATAACGAGACAAGACCGAGACACTCAATATATGGTCTCGAGACCGAGTACTACAACACTGGTAAATACAGAATGCATCCTATCTATTCCCTAATCGATGTGAATATTAATGAATTGTTCCTAATGGAATAAAATGAATTATATGTCCCTGGTTGATCTGTATGTCTACTGTAACATTGTCAGGGAAAGGAACTGCTGGGCATTTCATAGGTTGATTTTATGCATTATTTTATTTCTTCTCTGTTGACGGTATTGTAGCCTAATTATTATGGGATCCCCATTTTAATGAGTTGTGACAAAATGTCAGCTTGCTTATTGATTAAAAGGTTGGCAACAGAAAGTTGAAATCACAATCCAATTATATGGACATTTTAACTCTGCTAATTCCATTTGTGAGTATGATTGGTTTGGCTGTGTTCATAACTCGATTACGATAAAGCTACACAGTCATGCTAATAAGATTTCCGCTTATTGCTGCCTTCCTTTATCAGATTGCTTGTTCAGTAAATTAAAAACGGTGCCTAGTTATTCCTGAACACAGGAATAACAAATATGATCAAACTGAACTGAGCAGGAGAGTGTCTCCAATGCTTGGCAAATCATTAACTAGCAATGCCATGGGACATATTTAAGGGCTGAGAGCACACTGGAAAAATGCCCAAGCCCACATAACCCTTGTGCCAACTGTATTCTCAAGGCTGAAACCAGGGGCAGGTTTCCTGTTTTAATCATAGTTTGAAATGTAATTTGCCCTATTCACTTTTGATTTCGTAATAATTATCTAGTCATGCAATTATCATCTCAGCAACTAGAATGATGACAAAATAAGGGTGTGTCTTATGAAAGGTGATAATGAAAAGCCCTTTATAGTAACAAATTAAAGTGTTATTTCCATCTCCTATTCTTCTTTTACAGTCTCTCATCTGAAGCTAATGAGTAGACTGGGAGAAGAGATTACAAAAATATTACTGTTCTGCATGTAACCTTTTCATATCAGATTATCATCCAGTGGCTGGTTGGGTTTGCTTTAGGTGATACATGTGTTCTTCAACATATAGAAACGTCATACTAAATGGATTTGTCATGTTCTAAAAATTCATGCGACTGTACCTATTTTCTCTTTGGAAAACCTATAGGCCCTACAGTTCAAGCGAACATCACACAAGGGTATGATTAAATTAAAGTTGAAACCCCACAAGGTGATTGGTATTCAATAGTTGTTCTGTTACTGTAACACAAAGACTACATGATAGTGTAGTAGAACATAAATTACAGGGAATAGCTACATTAGCACAATAGGGAGGGAATGCACATTCCCAGCACAGTAGTTGCATGGAATAACTTGCATATGGGGGCCGATTCAGACTTAGGAAATGTATGCCTTACCTACACATGCTTCTCCTTTGCACTTCTCTTATCCAGACTTACCTTATGCAGGCACTTCTCATATTCAGACTTACCTTATGCAGGCACTTCTCATATTCAGACTTACCTTATGCAGGCACTTCTCATATTCAGACTTAACTTATGTAGGCGCGGTTCCTTTGCGCAGGCTGAATACATGTTATTCAACCGCTGAAAACCCTCCCACTTGCTGGCCAACATATTTTCTTGTGGAGTTTTCATTCAATAGAGTTTTCAGTACATGTATCTTAAGCCATCCCTTTAAATACCTTGTACCTTTAATTAGAATTTTGTCTACAGACTCACTAGAATACATAGAGAGAACGGCTTCAGAATATTAGGGATCAATGAAAGGAAGCAATCTAAATATATGCATATTTGTCTCCGTTTCAGCACCAACTGGTTTAAAAAATACTCTGATCTTGTAGATTATTTAGGCACATTTTAGGGTTTGGATAGTATGTTTGACTCATAAAAATTAGGTTTTGAGAGCCTTTAAGCACTGAATATATCGATGAATAAAAAATACAGTGGTTTGATTCATCCTGAAAGTTGCCAAACAAACAAAAAAATATATAACGGCACAGCTATATTTATAGCCTACTTCACTGTGGAAAAGGGGCCGCAATACATATGACTCTTTTCACATTCTCCAGGGATCATAAGGAAAAATCATCTAAAGCAATTGCTATTTGTATTTACAATCCCCTTCTCCAAATTGATTACTTATTTACCTAGCTCTTATCAATAGCTCTTATCGATTTATAAATTACAGTGCATGGAAAATGTGGTTATTTCTATCAGAAAAAAGAAAGAAGATGCTTTTCCAGCATGGAACACTCAACCTTATTCATGGTTTCCTCGTGGGCAAAGGTGGTGGAATTGAGAGGGAATGAAGTCAAATTCAGAATAAGGCATATCTGTAGACACGCCTCCACCACACCTTAATTTCTTTGATTTCCACCTCAAATGAATAGCGGGTGAATAGCATGCTATTCTCATGCTTAAGTTCAAGGTCAGAATACGTGTAGCGAGAAAAGTGCATAAAAGGGAATTACGTTCCATTTACAAACTCTTAACTCGGGTCAGAATTCCCCCCATGGAGCATAATAGAAACTAAGTGTCTGTAATCCACCACTGCATATTTACAAACAGAGTAGGAGCCAGCATTTTGCTACCATCATAATGGAATTAATCATAATCAGTCATTTCTCCTTAATTATACCCACACACACTAAAATGCCTTAGTTAAGAGGTTGAATAGCAGTGAAATCTGCTCCATTCCTAGCGATTTCTATGGTGAAATGAACAAAGCTGAAGGTTTACAGCTGAGAGACTTTTGTTTTCAACACCACAATGCATCTATTGTTTGTGTTCCACTTAACGCTCTGGAATAACTCAGCAATCCCAAACACTGTGAAATACTCTTAATGCCACATGATTTCAATCTGTTGTTTTTTTCTTCATTGAATAATTGTTTGTTTTTCCATCTCATCAAACATTACAGGGATTCATCCTGTCATCATTAATGTTTTTCCCCCTTGGGTTATCTTCTGTTTCACACAATACGCCCATTCAGGTTTGATCATGATATGAGCTCTAGCCGCCATGTCTCTCAGCGGAGGGCATTATTGGACTGAGTACAGGCCCTGTTTTCCTGGTTAGCATTTCAGTTAGTCAAATGCTGTGGTTGATCTTGTTGTTGTAAACTGCAAATAACATTTGGATAGGACAGCTACTTTTTGAATGATCCTTTAAGGGCCCTGTAATCTGCATGTGTGCTACTAAAATAATATACAGTATGGCCTGGGTTGATGGATTTATACACTGAGAATACAAAACATTAAGGACACCTGCTCTTTCCATGACAGACTGACCAGGTAAATCCAGGTGAAAGCTATGATCCCTTATTGATGTAACTTGTTAAATCCACTTCAATCAGTGTAGATGAAGGGCAAGAGACAGGTTAAAGAAGGATTTTTAAGCCTTGAGACAATTGAGACATGGATTGTGTATGTGTGCCGTTCAGAGGGTGAATGGGCAAGACAAAATATTTAAGTGCCTTTGAATGGGTTATGGTAGTACGTGCCAGGCGCACCGGTTTGTGTCAAGAACTGCAACGCTGCTGGGTTTTTCACGCTCAACAGTTTCCTGTGTGTATCAAGAATGGTCCACCGCCCAAAGGACATCCAGCCAACTTGACTCAACTGTGGGAAGCATTGGAGTCGACATGGGCCAGCATCCCTGTGGAATGCTTTCGACACCTTGTAGAGTCCATTCCCCGACGAATTGAGGCTGTTCTGAGGGCAAAAGGGCTGGTGCAACTCAGTATTAGGAAGGTGTTCCTAATGTTTGGTATACTCAGTGTATTATTGCAGTTATACGAATAACTGAAAATGCTGAATCAGGAAGAATCTATTACCATTAGCACAGTATTGAACCTTTTGAATGTTATATTGGATATAGAATTCAAAT
>NC_059227.1:28197352-28207352 GCF_020615455.1 Coregonus clupeaformis | reverse complement strand
AGAACCTCAAGGGGGGCTAGACCCCTGTTTGTTTTACGTTTGTATACACAGGGCATGATGATGTCTGCTCTGTAACAATAAAAATGCACTATCTTGAGTTCATATGCACGACATGCTAAATGTAATCATCTTTGTATGGGGTATGGTGGCCATTGGCTCAACTTACCACAAGGCAAACATTTTGACTATATTAGGATGCACTTTCATGCTAAATTTAGGACCTCATATTGTAGCTTATAGAGACCCCAACTGATCTATAAAATAATCTTAAAATGATCTACTTTGGTTCAGATACAAGCATCATGAAACCTATATAACACAATACATTTATTTGACTTTGTGAAAATGCGTTTTTTGGACCTAACTTGCTTGCCACTTTTTGGTGGTTTCTTCCTTCACAGACTCGATGAAATTATGACCTGATACATTTTGTGTATGGTTTCCAAGAAACAAGGGTTGTTTCAACTTACCCCTCTCTTCCCTACTGTACACATTAGATTCCATGCAAAGTTTTATTTACAGTATTTTTTTATTTTATCTTTCACAGTGTACACCCTCACCTCACAGCAATAAAGCACAGTTAACACTTAGGCATGATAACTAATTGAGGTCTATGCAAGACAGGGGCTGCATTCCAATGTCCATAGTAGTGTGGGACCTTCACATTATCCCTCATCATCGTTCATACTACAGCAGAATTAAAATGCATGCCCAATATATTGCTTTAGTCTAAGTGTGCATAATGCTAGTTTGCATGCTGGAACAGAGCCTCTTTGATATAATGGTGTTTCAGATGTCCTCTGCTCTATTTGTTGTTCCCTTTCCGGTGCCGTATAGCGTAGAACCCTGTCTTTGCCTTCACAGCATCACAGCACTGATTTTTCCAAGCTGCTGTAGCTCCCTGAAATAGCTCTGCCACACATGGAGATGCTGAGCGGGCACACGCACGCACGTGCGCGCACACACACACACTTTTCTCAAGCAGTGAACAGTATAGGGAGCTGTGCTTAGCTCTGTGATTTTGGGCCAGCAGCGCGAAATCCTGGGCCAACTCCATGGGGAAATAACACTGAAAACCCCCCAAATGTAAACAGTAAACTCCCATCCATACCACCAGCATTAAGAGAGGAACCTGAGGAGAGGCACATTAATCAAAACTCTCAAACCCTGTTGGTGAGAGGGACAGAGAGAGGCAGGGGAAAAGGGAGAGATGAGAAGAGAGAGAGAGCGTCAGGGGAAAGGAAAAGATGAAACTGAGATGGAGACAGAGAAATGGAAAGAGACAGGGAAAGGTCGAAGGAAAGATGGGGCGAGTGAGAGGTAAGGAGAGAGAGCGTAACCAGTAACTGTAATCTCTACTGACACAGCTCAGCATTGTTGTTCTACATCTCTCTCTCTCTCTCTCTCTCTCTCTCTCTCTATTTTCCTGAGGTAGTGGTGCTAACCAGGGACTCACTATGGGTTGTAACCTGCGTTGGTTCACGCTGTCCTCAAACAGCAATGTTACTGCAGCTAGTGTGTCCCAAACCGCTGGCCTACTTCATCTGCAAAACAATGGCAGGAGGAAGCAGCTGCAAATAATCCTATAATCCACACATGCTGCACGGAATAATGCACTCTACTTTGAATAACACCAACCTCAAATATGTCTAATGGTCTTGCAGGAGAAAGCAGGAAATGGGGCCAGAACATTCTAGAAGGGGATGGAGTGGTGTGGAGAGATTAATTTATGTTCTTTTCTCTCCTTTCTTCCATTTTCCTTATTTATTCTACCGTTATCTTTTCCTGACACCTTCTTTCACTCTGAACGCCCATGTGATGTGGAAATGGTAGCAGAAGACAAAAAGCTTAAACGTGACGATGCCTTGTGTGTGGTTGTGCGACTGTGTGTGTGTCTGTGCGCCCATACGGGCACATGTGTATGTGTGCGTGCGCACGCTTGTGTGTTTCACTAGATTCTCCACTTGACAACATCTCAATGACTAATTTCAGTGGGTCATTCAAACCCTTTTATTGACTGCACCGTCTGCACGGCTCAAAGTGGGTGAGTGAAACTCTCTATTCATGTGCTGTGTGGTGGCTGGTGTGAGCTGCTGCCTGCAGGCATGTGCTCCTCTGCTTGGCTCCAACATCCATCCTCTACCTCTGTTGTGCTGCCATAGCAGCTGGGAGTGGAAGAATCCCCATGCGGTCCCCTGTAAGGCTTCTTTCATCCCAGGAAGGAAGAGAGAGAGTGAGAGAGGGTTGGAGGGAAAGGGAGATAGGGAGTGCAGGTAGGGAAAAGAGAGAGGGGGTTGGAGGGAAAGGAGAGAGATGGGGTGGGGAAGAGTGACGGAAGGGGAGAGGAGCATTTGAAGGCCTACCTTTGATGTCTACTATCCACTGTTAAGATAACCGTTAGATGAAAGAGCAGGCTTTTGGTTTTCTTCCTTTGTTGCTGAAGGCCACCATGAGTGCAGGAAACCGCTTTAAGAATCCCCACACTCTAAGTGCAAAATCAGAAAACGAAATGATTATGTCACAAAATCTGCGAAACACTAGGCGAGACACAAGCTCTGCACAATAACCATAATGCACTGCGTCTAAAGTGGACAGTTCTCCCACTACCCAAAGTTCCTCTCCTCCTCCCTATGCATCCTGGGTAACGCAGTGTGAGGTGTGCACTTCCAGGTGTCAGCAGAATGCACTGTGGGATGTCACAGCGGATATTGTCATGGTGTGACAGCAATGGATGGCTCGTCACGCCGATTGACCTCCGATCTCCTGTGTCAGCAGGATGACTGGAGAACATGTCACACTGTGTGACTGGTCCAGCACCAAGACGAGGACAATGCTGCCCCAACAAAGTTTTCCTGGAGCCAAACAGACCACAATAAAGAGTACACTCATCACACGCTTTGTTTTATGACGAGAGTTTGGGTTTAGTTCATTGTTGTTAGTCCAACTTTGAGTGGTATCACGTGAAACCTTGTCATAACCGATCGTAACTGTGACAGGAAACCATTAAGAGCCATCAGCTAATCTTATCACTGTCGTGGTGTGTTGTTAGCACTAACACAACAGTTTTGTGTATGTGGAGTGTAGTTCCTCTATGTGAAACAGTTTGCCTTAGTGCAACGAAGATGGTTCGGAACCACACTCGCATGATGAGTAACCTTGCCTGAGACCTGAAGACTTGCGTTAGCTCCCAAAGCTAATGCCTAGGCTTTAGCTCCATGGGATAACACAGTATTGTGGTGTGCAGGACACCTGGCTTCAAACCCCGGGCGGTCACATTTTATTCTGACACCTGACTCAGGTCAGAACATACGACTTACAGTATAATAATGAAAAGATCTCATTCCTCTAAGGTCCCTAGTGGCCTCTGATAGAGAGGCCAGCAAAAATACACCACCAGCCCTATGGCGATCCAGGGCATTTGATACCCTCCTCCAATGGGTGCCATCAAGCAGGGACACACTGACGTCCCAGCGGCCATCCGTCAGACCAGGGACAGGGGACGGGGGTCGCTGGGCTGGCCGTGCCCTGCCTCCACCGAGACTCGTCAGCTGGGATGGATCACCGGCTGGCCGGGCATTAATCTTCCCCTCCCTCCCTTCTTTCCTCCCTCCCTCCGCCAGCTGATCCAGCACTCCTCCCCCTCTTCCTCCTCCTTCGACGGGCCGTCACAGGGCTAGCCACTCCGCACGCCACGCAACCCCCACAGATCCCTCCACAGACTGGGCCAATTTCATCAGCCACTTGGTTCGCACCCCACCCCCTTCCCCTCCACAGAGGGAGGGCCAGAAGGAGGGCCACAGCTCCACAGCCACACATCAATAGGGTTATATATGGAGGTGGATGAGCCAGCCTGTTTGTCATGTGTGGAAGGCAGTTAGAGAGGGATTCTGAAATGCTAGGGAGGGGAATTTCATCAGTGTCTTTTATGGTGTTGGAATGTAACACTTTTAGACTGTATGTGGTTTTCAGGAACATGTATAAATGTGTGCTGTCTGATTCTTCATATTTGTATTCCTTTCATCCGTTTTATTGTGGTTGTTTGTTAAGCAATATGACATTGACACTATGACATTGCTATGGCATGATCATATGTCAAGCATATACCTGTACATCCATATAGATTATATTTGAACTACTCTACTCTGTCACGCTTCAGGGATGTTGAGTTAAGTTTCTTCTGGTACCTTTTTTAGTGTGATGCGGGAGAACAGGGAATTTCATCAGTTTTGTTGTTGTTGTTGTGGTAAACACTTACGTTACTGTGCAGATTCAAACGGAACGAGCCAGGTCATGACTCTTGAGCGCTCTGATGTTACACGTCAGCTTGGCAGGAGTTACGGTGCGTTAATAAATTCAGACCCTTCCCGCTGTTTTGCTTGCTATTATCTTATTGATTGCACATTATCATCAGGCCTTAATATGGAGGGGGCCCTGGAAATCACCCATAAATCCTACCCCAAGTGGCCCCTGGGTAATAAGTCAATGTCTGGACAGGACCCCCTCCAGCCAACCAGCTCCTAGCCAGACTTAGGTCCTGGCAGAAAGCAGAGAACAGCAGCTCTGCACACAAATCTCCACTCACAATCCTCCTCTGATTGCTTAGAATCTAAGAAATTGAATAAATCTTTATTATTCACATGCGAGGAAGGGACAATGATCCAATGTTCCTTTGGCAAGGAAGCAAATCATGGAAATTGTAGTACAATACAATACAGTAAAATTAAGTTAGTCCGATAAAGAATCCTACTTTAATTTTCAAGCCTCTCCAGGGTTTTAAGGTTGTGAGGGGAAGTAGGGACAGATCACTGCAGGGGAGGAATAAGTGACCAGGCTTATCTTCACACACAATCACTTACATTCACACATATTCACTCACATTCACTCACATTCACTCACATTCACACACACACACTTCAGCTAAATATTCTGTAAAATGATCAGGGTTATAATTCAAGCGTTAACATTCAGCACTGTGCCTTTCATCACTTTTCCTCTTGTACTCTGTCTCTCTCCGTCTCTCCCTCTCCATTTGTCAGACACACGTAGGCACGCATGCACACACACACACACACAAACACACACACACACACACACACACACACACACACACACACACACACACAGACACAGAGGGATTAGAGAGTCGGAGGAGCAGCTGAGTGGCTGCCTGCTGACACCAGAGTGACAGAGTGCACAGTTGACATCCAGAGTCGCCTGCATGTGCTCTTCGATGTGCAGCGGGAGACGTGTCTCTTCATTGTCACGGTCTATAACCATCTGTATTCTGAGAGTAGTTGTCATAGCCACCTATCCTCAGTCATTCCTAGACATGACTTGGTCTGGGCCCAATTTGACAAAAAGCACACAATGCATAATCCAAGTTAACACAATATTTCTAACATAACAGATGTAAATTAGACAATTAATATGTGTATATTATGTATGTGTGAGTGTATAGGGTTGGAAAATTCCGGGAACTTTCAATAAATTCCCTGGTTTTCTCAAAATCCTGGTTGGAGGGTTCCAGGAATCAGGAGGAAATAAGCAGGAAATCTGGCACCCTCCAACCAGGATTTCTGGAAAACCAGGGAATTTATTGAAAGTTCCTGGAATTTTGCAACCCTAATTGTGTAACATGTTGTGGTTGGGTATACGTGAGTTAGTAAATGAACAGTTTATTAATCCACTTAGCCAATAGGGATTAAGGCTATCTGAGTCTCTTCTTGGCTTTGGACAGAACAGCTACCTGACACTATCACATGGACTGCCTCCTGTGGTGCGAGTGTGTTTGTAAGAGTGGGAGAGAGAGAGAGAGAGAGAGAGAGAGAGAGAGAGAGAGAGAGAGAGAGAGAGAGAGAGAGAGAGAGAGAGAGAGAGAGAGAGAGAGAGAGAGAGAGAGAGAGAGGATAACATGACTGCATCTTGAATGTGTGTGAGTACATCTGCGCGCGTGCGTGTGTGAGTGTGTGTGTGTGTGTGTGTGTGTGTGTGTGTGTGTGTGTGGACATGTTTAACTATTATTGTGGGGATCAGAAGTCCCCACAAGAATAGTAAACTAACAAACATTTGACCAACTGGGGACATTTTGTTAGTCCCCACAAGGTCAAATGCTATTTCTAGGGGGTTTAGGGTTAAGGTTAGAATTAGTGTTAGGGTTAGAATTACGTTAATGGTTAGGGTTAGGAGTTAGGGTTAGTTTTAGGGTTAGGAGCTAGGATTAGGGTTAGGGTTAAGGTTAGGTTTTTGGGTTAAGGTTAGGGTGAGGGTTAGGGTAACAGTACGGGTTAGGGTTAGGTTTAGGGTTAGGTGTTAGGGAAAATAGGATTTTGAATGGGACTGAATTGTGTGTCCCCACAAGGTTAGCTGTACAAGACTCTGTGTGTGTATGTGTGTGTGTGTGTGTGTGTGTGTGGTGTGTGTGTGTGTGTGTGTGTGTGTGTGTGTGTGTGTGTGTGTGTGTGTGTGTGTGTGTGTGTGTGTGTGTGTGTGTGTGTGTGTGTGCGTGTGCGTGTGCGTGTGCGTGTGCGTGTGCGTGTGCTGTGTGTGTGTGTGTGTGTGTGTGTGTGTGTGTGTGTGTACTGTATACGTGTGTATGTGAATGTATATGGGAGTACAATACCATGTTTAATCCCCATGAGGATCTATGAATAACCATTGGATGAAAAACAGAGCATCACATCCTCTAATTTCCTGAGTGGTCCAGACTGGATGCAGTAGAGGTCACATGGTCAGGTCAATGCGGGGCTGGCCTGGTGTGGTGCTCTGAGGTCACAGTAGCATTAGTAACCAGACACCAGTGTGCGTTCCCAGTGACGGAAACCGGATACCATCTTTGGATTTAGAGGGCACAGTTTATTTTCTCTTCAGGCACACAGGTTTCTGTTGTCAGGTCATCTGGTTGGGGAAAACTCCTGGTATTATTCAATACCCGCTGGATGGTTATGCAGTGGATTTTCATTGAAAATGAACCAGTAATTGTATTCTTGAAAGGAGAGGGTCGACCGCCCATTCACCACTGGAGTGTAGTACCAGGGGGTCCTCTGATATCAAATCATAGAAGCAGTGTAAAATGAATGATTAATTTATCCTTCCAAACAGAGGAAGTGAGAGATGGGAGTCTGGATCTCCCTTGAATCAGTGCACCGCAGTGGGGAAAGTGAATGGAAGAGGTTCATGTTATTTGGTGCATTATGCTGGTGTGGGTGGGGGATTATGGGTAGGAAATCAGGGTGAGCTGGGGGCAGATATGGACAGATGATACGAGGGGAGGGAGGGGGGTACAGGAAGGGGCCACCCGCTGTGTGGGTACCCAGACTGGGACCAATCACCCTCGCCAAAAACATCAAAGAGATTAAATGACCCGTGTTTAATATCAAGGCTGAGTATGATGATGATGAATTGATGTCAGAGATCAGAATTTGGAGTTGTCGACATAATGACCAAGCTAAAACCATCTCCAGAATAATCTCACTCTACTGTTTTTTACACTACTTTTGGTGGCAACAGTGGGATCGAGAGTATAAGGACAGTAGTCCAATGTAACTTTTTAAGTGTGCGAGTTACAAGTATCTGTCTTTGGGCCAGAGTGCAGATTGACTCCTATTGGCTCAGGTTGGCTCAGAGGGCTGCCTGCTGGGTGGTGCAGCGGATATACAGCGCCACTGTTCTCTGTTCTGTGAAAAATCGGCCCTGACAGATACAGGCTTCTGTTCATTAGCAACTCTTCGCCTACTAAGATCACACCTGTTCTTTTTCTCACCTGCAGTGGCAACTTTCAGAACTTCCCGATGCCTGACAAAATAGCTTTAGAATGCTAGAACTGCTCTGCAGAGTTACTGAAATTGCATGAGAAAAACTGTTTTGCCCTTTTTATTGTACTGTTTTGACAGTATGCAGTCTTTGATGAAGAGCTCACATAAAGAGTTTTGAGAAAGAGCTCCAGTGATAGTTTAGCTCTGCCAATATGCTTTTTATTGGTGGTGAGGGCCTTCTGTTGCACTGCTTGACAATCTATCCTCTGGCCTTCTCTGTGTTTTTCTGGTTGGTTTGAACTAATTAGGCACCATTTTCTCAGACTGGGAGTATTGATGTTGAAGGGGAGGTCTTCTTGATGAGTTAATGTCTTGCTTTTCTTCTCTCTCTCACTCTCTCTCTCTCTCTCACTCTCTCTCTCTCTCTCTCCTTCTCTGAGATGCTTTATAAATACGGGCCCTGAACATCAGTACTTCTCATCTCATGTATTTTAGATAGATCATCTAAGAGGGAGAGAGATATTTAAGGAGAGAGGCAGAGAAAGAAAACAGTGACTGAGCAGCAACCGTCAAAGAGAGTAGACAGGCAACGCTGATGCAGCAACATTCCTCACAATTCCCACAGGCTGCTTCAGCTGTGACACGAAGGTCATCCTTGTGGTTGAATACAGAGGGAGAGGTCATATGCTCTTGTAAAAACCTATCTTTGAGGACAGTACTGTACAACCCACTGGCAATAAGAGGGTGAAGTGAGGAGATGAAGGAGAGCTCATGGGAGAGGCCACAGCAGAGAGACTCTAGTCCTATCTGCCTAGGGGGAACGGAGGTTTAAGCTCAGATGAGACTTACTTAGGGGATTGTAATCAGGTGCTACCGGGCAGATCTGGCTGCCTTTGAAATCTTTGAAACCTCTCTATAGCCCAAACGCATGAAATCAGATGTCCATGAAATTGATCCAACTGATCCTCACTCACATTGATTGGAAAAGCCTTTAGTCTTTTAGGAGAAACTAACTTGTCTTGTTCTCTTTGACAATGTTTGGCATAGATACTCGGAAACAACGGGACAGAAGAAGCTTTGGTAATTCCTTAATTACTTTATTGCCGTCACAGCAGTGAGGCAAGACTACTGTACTGTTAAAAAGCACAGAGCTGGCCAGCATGTCCTTATGTGATGTCTGCTTTTGAGTGACACTAATGCCACAACACAGGACTCAAAAATACGTCTGATTGAAACGAAAGTGTTGACAACATCGAAACACCCGTTACTGCTTTGACAGCACTTCTCATGGACATAAAGGAAGTTCATGTCAATTCCGATGAGCTTGCTGCTTATTCCAACAACCGAGCGCTGCTAAAAGTGCACACACACACACGTACACACGTACACACACACATACACACACACACACACGTACACACAAATAGTCTGTCTTTGAAGTGTGGTCCCACTGCCTACCAGCCGGCCTGGGTAGTGACGTGTTGAGTGACAGTATGACAGTGTTTGATTACATTATCATTATTGTCTTTGCTGCTCTGCCAGGTGTGGACTATAGCTCCGTGAGCCCCCCTGACTCAGTCATAAAGTCTTAATGTCATAGGCACCATGCCCAGGGCCGTGGTAATGACTCCAGCGGGCACCCTGCCCACACAGGGAGCTCCAGGTCCTGGCAGCGCCAGCAGAACCTTGCTCTCCTTCCTTCCCTCTCCTTCCCTCTTACCTGGCCGTCATCAGCCCATTTGAGGCATCCATAGAGATATATACTGATGCGCTGTCTGAGATTGGCCTGCCAATTCAGAAGAGTGTGTAAATTCACAGTAGATGAGGGAACCAATGCAAAATGACAACTGCTAGCTGTTAGGAATTGCACTCTAAACATTCACTGAATATAGCAAACATTATGTACACCCTCCTAATATTGAGTTGCCCTCAGAACAGCATCAATTCGTTGAGGCATGGACTCTACAAGGTGTTGAAAGCATTCCACAAGGATGCTGGCTAATGTTGATGCCAATGCTTCCCACAGTTGTGTCAAGTTGGCTGGATGACCTTTGGGTGGTGGACCATTCTTTATACACACGGGAAACTGTTGAGCGTGAAAAACCCAGCAGCGTTGCATTTCTTGACACAAACCGGTGTGCCTGGCACATACTACCATACCCTGTTCAAAGGCACTTACAATTTATGTCTTGCCCATTCACCCTCTGAATGGCACACATACACAATCCATGTCTCAATTGTCTCATGGC